>NC_041232.1:59464107-59677010 GCF_002837175.3 Physeter macrocephalus | reverse complement strand
TTCAGACTACACTACAAAGCTACAGTAATCAAGACAATATGGTACTGTCACAAAAACAGAAATATAGGTCAATGGAACAGGATAGAAAGTCCAGAGATAAACCTATCCACATACGGTCACCTTATCTTTGATAAAGGAGGCAAGAATATATAGTGGAGAAAAGACAGCCTTTTCAATAAGTGGTGCTGGGAAAACTGGACAGCTACATATAAAATAATGAAATTAGAATACTCCCTAACACCATAAACAAATATAAACTCAAAATGGATTACAGACCTAAGTGTAAGATCAGAACACTATAAAACTCTTAGAGAAAACATAGTCAGAACACTCTATGACATAAATCACAGCAAGACCCTTTTTGACCAACTCCTAGAGAAATGGAAATAAAAACAAAAATAAACAAATGGGACCTAATGGAACTTAAAAGCTTTTGCACAACAAAGGATACCATAAACAAGACCAAAAAACAACCCTCAGAATGGGAGAAAATAGTTGCAAATGAAGCAACTGACAAAGGATTAATCTCCAAAATTTATAAGCAACTCATGCAGCTCAATAACAAAAAAACAAACAAGCTAACACATATATATGGAATCTAAGGGGGAAAAAAATGTCATGAAGAACCTAGGGGTAAGATGGGAATAAAGACACAGACCTACTAGAGAATGGACTTGAGGATGTGGGGAGGGGGAAGTGTAAGCTGTGATGAAGTGAGAGAGTGGCATGGACATCTATACACTACCAAACGTAAAATAGATAGCTAGTGGGAAGCAAACACATAGCACAGGGAGATCAGCTCTGTGCTTTGTGACCACTAGAGGGGTGGGATAGGGAGGGTGGGAGGGAGGGAGATGCAAGAGGGAAGAGATATGGGAACATATGTATATGTATAACTGATTCACTTTGTTGTAAAGGAGAAACTAACACACTATTGTAAAACAGTTATACTCCAATAAAGATGTTAAAAAAAAAAAGATTATAGGTTCACCGAACCTAACTCAAGTGACCACAGTGGAATTCACAGTCTCTTATCTAGTTCTCAGACCTAGAGCCCCTTAGCTGAGGGGACAAAAAAAGAATCAGGTCAAGAATGACCTCCTTCCCGTATAACTGACATCATGGGAATCCATCTATTTTGCAGTCCTTCCAATGGGCACTGTGTGGACCAGCTTCATGCATTTTCTGCAAGCAGCTGTGGATTGTCTTCCATCTATATCAGCTGTAGATGCTATTTCGTGTGTGAGTCAAAGAATCTTGAGGGCAAATAATCCTTCTCAGTTATTGATTGTCATAGTAATTCACACAACTTTTTTTTTTTTTTAGCGGTACGTGGGCCTCTCACCGCTGCGGCCTCTCCCATTGCGGAGCACAGGCTCCGGACGCGCAGGCTCAGCGGCCATGGCCCACGGGCCCAGCCGCTCCGCGGCATGTGGGATCTTCCCGGACCGGGGCACGAACCCGTGTTCCCTGCATCGGCAGGCGGACTCTCAAACACTGCGCCACCAGGGAAACCCTCACACACCATGTATTTAAAAATACATGGTATGAATAAGAGGGAAATAAAGTTGTGTCCTCTATCCAAATACCATCCCTCTGACTTGCCCTGAGGATACCTAAAATTTCTACCAGAGTCAGTCATTAAGAGATTTCTGATTTAAGGCATTGACCTGTATTGGGAGAAAGGACGTAACTGTGAACTAATATATTATTCAGTTAATCACTCAAAGATTTCTACCACGCACTTACTGTACAAGGCACACTGATGGGTAGACATGGGGTGTGGTACAAATTGGAGTAGACATTGCCTTTGCAATCCAAGAGTATGGTTGTCATCACTCATTCTCACCAGTATCTGGTTCTCCTCATCTCGGGGGTGGGGAGACACGTGGTAGAGCTGGTTGCATTTGCTGTGTCCTTGTGTTGGGGGCAGGGCATATGATGAGCTTGTTAATGAGTTGTGGCAAAAAGTCCTGTGTGTTACTTCCAGGCTGGAGCATTTACATGCTGGTGTGAGACCCTCTTCATGCCTGGTGACCAGCAAAGTGTGAGGTGGTGGCTGCTCCATTAACCTGGCCCCCAAGTGACGGCCATTAGCTGAACCCCTCAGCTGATGGACAAGGGCTATGAGGGAGACAAAAGCCTTTCCTTTCGAAAAACTTGGGGACATCAGTGGCAGCATAGCCTCGCCTCTTTTGACTGATACAGGAAGCTTATCCTTGTAAGACAGGAACAAAACGTGTGCATAAATGACTGCAATACAAGCAAGAAAGTTCTAAGGGAGATATAGCAAAATTCTTATGGAGAGAGATGCCTCAATGTGTAGAATATCAGTGAAGGTCCAATGCAAGAAGTTACAAGTGGGCTAGGACAAGTTTAGAAAAAAACAGTGATTCAGACAAGAGCATTCCAGAAACTGCTTGAGCCCAGGTCTGGGGGGAGAGAGAGTTAACATTCATAGAATGTTCATAGAGAATAATTCAGATTGAATCACAATTACACTACTAATAACAAGCTGCCATTTATTGCATGTGCTCACCATGTGCCTGGTTATGTGACAAGCGGTTTGTGTGCATTATTGCCACCAACATTCACAATGTCCCTGGAAGTAGGTACTACCTCCAACCTAATTCTGTGGTTGAGGAAACTGAGGCTTCAGGACGTCTAGTGAGGTGCTCCAGGTCCCACAGCCAGCTGGCCTCACTGCAGAGACTCAAATCCCAGCCTGACCCCATGGGCCCTGGTCTCAACCACAGTGCGGTTCTGCTCCTGAAAGCAGGCATCTTGGCAGTTGTTGAATGGAGGCGGAATCTAGGGTTATGTGTTATTAGCAAGATTCAATTTATCTGTTAATGCAGCTGCGCCAACTGCTACTGCGCAGGAAACGAGCCTTTCCAGGATGGGACCCACGGAGGTGAGCTGTGATGGGGAGAAGCCAGGTACAGAGACAAAGCTTGGGCCCCTTAGGGGGTGCCGTGTGCCTTCAAACTACAAGGTTGTGGTTGGCCCTCGTTTTCCAAGACCCTCCTGAGGTCTTTGAATTCTAGAAGACACTGCAGGAAACAGCTCTGACTCCAGGTGTCTTGAAAACTGAGTTCCTTGTCACTGACCCTTGCTCTACCCTGGCCCTCCCTTTACATTTATTACCATCTTCCCTCCCATCTACTGGTTTTGGATATGAAATTTCCATGAGACATTTGACCCTTCAGTTTGGGTTTTAAAAGTCAGCCAGAAGTAATTTCCAGCTGCAATTTTTGAACCAACTCCAGCTAGACAGATATAACTCCTCTTCCGGGTCTCCTCATGTACCCCAGAATAACTCACCACCATCAATTTCACCTCCACAATTTGGCTTCTTTTCTCTGCAGACTTGAATCATCCTTTTTTGTTAATGCAGCTTGCAACTCTGAACCCTACAGCACCTCTCATTTCTGGGACAAATAATCTCCTCTCCTTCAAACAGACCCTAAGCTCACTGAGGGCAGGCACCGTGCCTTCTGCTTCAATTACAGCACTTCATACAGTCCTGGGGATGTTTCAAGGGCTCAGTGAAGGCCTCGGCTGCCCCAAGTGCATTTATTTCCATCCTTTCTGATGTGATGGACTGACATCTTCCTCTTATTATTTTTCTGTGCAACCACTAAAACACTCTAACATCTGAATCAGCTCATTTGAACACTAGTTTCTTTGAAACCATTTATTTTGAAGGTTTTTAAGTCAGTTAGGGGTCTGGATTACAGCTTCATAATCTTCTAGCTAAGGTATCTTGGGGGAGTCACTTGAGCAGTCACCTCAGTTCTCTCATCTGCAAAATGGGAAGATAATGATGGTAACCATGTACTATTATGTGAGCACGGATGATGTACAAAATATCCCGCACAGGTACTTTGTGGGTTTTTAATCCCCCACTCTTCCTCTCTTACACTTTCAGGGCTCACTGGAAACAACCTGTTTCTTCCTCGTCCACTACATCCACCTCCCCTTGCCCCTACTGAGTTCCCTTTTTTTTTTGCCTGTTTAAACCCAGCGTCTCAGTACCCTGGGAAGAGGGGTCTGAATGTGTTTCTAAGGAAGGTCATGACCACATGCAAACAACTCACTGAGGAGCCAGCAGTAACCCAGCTCCATCAGTGAGCGGCCTGGGATTCCTGCACACTCAGAAGCGTTATCAAGTTGCAGGGAGTTTGGTAGCACTAATCAAACATTTGCTGTACACCACCTGGAACTGGTGTGTACTTTAAGCTAATGTCTGGCTTCAGATTGGACGCTAGTGATTAGAGCAGTAAATTAGCCCCACTTCGTGGTTGCAGGTTTTCTTGGCCCACTTAGCACATCGGAGCAGATTTCAGAGTGCAGATGTTTTTCTGCTTTCCTTCTCATCTCTAAGGAGAACAATTACAATATCCTGATGTTCCCCTGCCATCCAATTATTCCCATTTTGCTTCTGTGCTTTAGCTCACTGATCACAAAAGACAGGTGAAGCTTGCCCTGGTCATCTTTGCTGGAAGGTGCCATCATGGTGGTAACCAGCATGTGGTTTTCAGCTGAGTGAGACCACAGTTGAGGTCTTGCTCAAGTCATAAGGGAGCTTTCACCTTTAATTGAGGATAACTGGCCATTTGGGTTTACCCCACATGCCCATCTCTCCCCAACACGCACAAGTACACATACCCTCCTGGGTCTTCAGTTTCCTTGTGGTTTTCCACTTGAACGTGAGATGCAAGACAGATCACCATAGGGCACATGGCTGGGCAGCTGAGGAGTAGAGAGACAGAGCACCTTGCGGGGGCAGTTGGCTACATACCACCCAGCAGAGGGCAGCAGTGCCTAAGAGTCGATCCAAAATCCATCCCTTTATTCAGAGACAGGCCAAGGCAGTGGGGGTGACTTTGGGGCATTCCCATGAAAGTGGGGGATGTTTCCTTTGTGAAGCCTGTGGGCCGATTCCCACTGAGGATCATAGAAAATCCTAGAGCCACAAAGCCCTTTAGAGAGCAAAGGTTCCAATCCCTTCACTTTACAGCAGGAAGGTTTGTTCCTGAATTCCCAGGCTGGTCCTGGGTGGGTCCATGCTGCTCTTCCTTTTGAAGGTGAAATCAGCTGCTGGAGGTGGAGCCAGAATGTCACAATCAGCAGAAGAGAGAGTCTATGAGGCTCCCTCAAGTTCTTACTCCTCCTTTTGTTCAGTGGGTCAGGGCTCAGTGGTTTAAGAGGAAAGGCAAAGGCTTCTGGACTCAGCTCTCTCATCTTCAAGCAAATGTAATTTACATCCAATCTCTACTTCTCTGTGTAGTGCCTATGCTAGTGCATCTTGTATATAAGAGAAATTTTTTTCCACCTCTACTCAACCCAGAAACTTTCCTTGGCTCTCTAAACTTGTTCATTTTCTGGTGATTTACCCTTGATATTCGTCCTTCTCCTCAAATCCATCCTGCAAACGAAACTCAGATTAACCTCATTCACCCTTCTCATCTCATCTCACTGTCAGATGTCCCTTGGGAGCTGCAGGGAAGAGATGGGTCCAGAAGTGGAGAAAATAAGCCCGGGAATGCAGAGCCCAGGGCAGCCACCCAAGGATATTTTTCAGATTGTTCTTCTGTAACCTCCAGCAGGGATAGTGATTTAGACAGTTTGAATTGTGGGATGACTTGGGGTAAGATTAAGCCTGGGTTGAGGGTCTAAATTGGATCAAGAGCATCATGAGGGTTTGAATACCTGGAGGCCCATGAAAGGAGTCCCAGTAGGGTGGGGAGAAGTAGAGAAGGCAAGGGAGGTGGGAGTGTAACAAATATAAATCTTGCCCATACCAAAGTTTTGTCTAGGGACATAAGGGAAGCTATAGAAAAGACTCCTGCACTGGCTGTGTAGTTTTACTACAACTCTCAGCCTCTGGGATTCTATGAACTGGATGGAGTTTTGAATCACCATCACCTAAAGTAGCTTCTGTATGGTCATTGTGTCTTACACCTGGAGCTGAGCTGTTTTAATATACAGTGGGCCAGTTTCTTCTATTTTTGACAGACAGTTTGCGCAGAACCTCCCAGGTACTTCTGGGGGCTGCACGGGATTATGGGAAAAGCAATAAACTTGGAATCAGGAGACCTGGGTCTTGGTCTTACTTTTCTCAATAACCCATTGTGTGATCTTGGGCGAGTCACTTTCCCTCTCTAGTTTTTAATTTGCTTTTCTGTCCAATATAGGCATTGGAATACATCCGGGAAGGCAAATGTGTAGCACAAATGGAGCTAGGCAGTCCACGCCCATAGCACATAGTGCTAATAGATCATTTTCCCTACTGAACTAGACTCAGAATCCTTCTCAACACAGCATTTGAAACAGCCATTATCAACCAAATAGAGCTTTCTTGAGACCAAAACTGTCGCCATCACTTGTTTAGACAATTTTAAAGGTTCTTGCAGTTCTAAACTAAACTCTTCCTCCGCCAAATATTACATAAGACTGACATAGCCATAGAAAAAATTGATATCTAGCAGCTCTTTTCAAAAGAGCTTCATGAAGTATGAAAAAGAACATCTGAAAATATTGGTGTCATTTAATCGATTAGAAGTCTTTAAGAAGTGCCTACCACGTGCCTAGAACTTTCATAAGTTCTTTATAGAGAGATTAGACCTAAAATACAAATATTTCAGGGACTAATGGCATCTGACTTAAACTCACTCCAAACCATAAGGGCATATGTTTTTTTCTAATAATGCAAGGTAGGTAATCATTTAGTCTCCAGGTAGCAAAAGTGGGGTGGAGAGAGTTAAGTACTGTGAAGAATCTGGGAGACATAATATGGTAGCTAGGTGTTTTGCAGACCAAGCCATATAGATTAACTCTAGCAAAAATGCCTTTTGCATGACGTCTTCCCTTATAGCTTCAGGTAGAATGAAATCCCACTGTCCTTGACACCCATTGTACTACTCAATACGTTCCACCATGTACTATCTTTCCCTTAAAAGTACAAGCTCTTTGAAGGTAGAACTTGTGTTTAATTCTTCCCTATATCCCCAGCATTGAGCACAAGTATTACTCCCAAATGTTACTTGAATTGAGTTGAAATCACAATTTTTGTCTCCAGCCAGTCTGTCCCTCAAGGAGTTTATAGTCCATATTATTAGATCCCTAAAAGCTATGTCCAAGACACATTGAAGAAGAAAAAATAAAATATTGACTCAAATGTTGAAGCCCTCAACTGGTTCAGGTCAGGATCTAAAAGCAAAGGAAACAGATCAGATCCAGCCCTGTATCTTTGTGGCTTATGCCATTTTAGATGACCCCAATCAAGAGACCACAGAAAACTAAACTCATGAGGTCTTTCACTTCCTGACACTTAACTTCCTCAACTATAAAGTAAGAGGCTGGTCAAGAATATGTCTTGGCTCATCAAATGATGAGACAAAACATGAGACAAAACATCAAATGATGTTTTGATTTGAAGAGTGCAATTATTTATTAAACAACTATATGCCAAACATCACTATCCAACTGCACTACATGGTAAGATGAACTCAGGCCTGCTGGGTTCTGCCTCACCAGAGATATCAGCTCCAGCTGGTGGATGAGATAATTCACTGTCCAATAAAAATACAGAAACTGGCTGGCTTAATCTATGGAGGGAGGTTGATCAGAAGAGTTCAAGAGCACCTTCCTCAGAGGACTCAAGCTATAAAGCTATAGGTAAGATTTTTCTTCTGAGGGGGTGAAGGCCTAACAGAGCCCAAGAAATGTCTACATGTCATAGATCCAGGAACCCAGAGCTGAGCAAGGCAGCCCCATAGCTATCAAACAACTGTAGAGTTGACAAAGCATTTCCACAAATGTGAGCACTTTTGATCCCTGACCACAATGGTAAGAGTTGTTATTTCTGTTTTCTAGATGAGGTAACTGATATTCAAGGAGGTTAACAAATAGTTAAATTAATTTTGAGAAAGAAAAAAAGAGCAGTCTCTGACATCTGAAAGCTAGCCTGGCACTCACAGCTAGGTCATGCTATTCTCCTGATGGACATAAACGATCTCACAGAATACTAACCTCAGACAAGGTTATTCTGAGACCATGATAAAATGAGACAAAGCAAGGGTACTTTAAATTTTATCTAAACACTGACAAAAACAAGGCCACTATGCCACCCACAAATACTAAAAACCCACTTAAAATGAGTGACTTCTACTTCTTTACCAGTTACAGGTTTTTCCTTGTTCTCACTGTACATGAGATTTATTAAGATACCCAATCATAGACTCTGATAGCATCCAATGTAGAGCAAACCTTCATTTCCTTAGACCCTGTCTCAAATCACCCAACCTAGCCTGAAATTCTACAATCGGTTCTTTCCAGCACCCTTTTCCTGAGATGACAGTGCTTCGTCATGATGTGCATTCTTCCTTGCTGCAAAGAATAATAACCCCAACATGTTCAACTACAGGTGTGTTCCTGGTAGTCTTTGGCTGGAGGATATCAAAAATGTCCATAAGGTTAAATGGGTTGCCATGGTCACACAGTTAGTGAGGACTGGTCTTATTCTTTCCTGGGCACTACACCACTGAGCAAGGTTAACCCCGCTGCCACCATAGGAGAGAGGCCTGGAGATTATAGTGACAGCCATCAGGAGATAGTTGCAAGGTGCTGGGGATTTACTAGAGAATGAATCATCTTAATACTTCCATTTGAGTCTATATTTCAGCTTTTAAAATCTAAGTATCTTGTTTGAGTCTTATATTACTCTAGTGAGGAACATGGGATGGGCATTACTGTGCCCTTTGGCAGGTGAGATGGAAAGTGATTTGCATACGATCTCCTGGCTAGTTAGTGGAGAGTTCCTCCTTTCCTTATCTACCACAGTACTCCTACAAGTCAAATGGAGTACTTGCTTAACATTCTTTTTGGCCATGGTCAAGTCTTGTGATAAATGAAAAATCAGAGGATGAGAGACTTGGTGGGGAAGATTTTATCTAAAATGGGCATGAAGTTTTAACATAATCATACACTTAGCATAAGCAAATAATTATGAAGCATCAGTAACATTTGGCATGCTTATAGGCCTCTGTAAGAGATGGATGGGGGGCTTCCCTGGTGGCGCAGTGGTTGAGAATCTGCCTGCTAATGCAGGGGACACGGGTTCGAGCCCTGAGGATCCCACATGCCGCGGAGCAACTGGTCCTTGAGCCACAACTACTGAGCCTGCACGTCTGGAGCCTGTGTTCCGCAACAAGAGAGGCTGTGATAGTGAGAGGCCCGTGCACCGCGATGAAGAGTGGCCCCCGCTAGCCACAACTAGAGAAGGCCCTAGCACAGAAACGAAGACCTAACACAGCAAAAATAAATAAAATAAATTAATAAACTCCTACCCCCAACATCTTCTTAAAAAAAAAAAAAGAGATGGATGGGGCTCAGATTACAGAAGGTAACAATTTGGATAGAGCGTAAATAAGGTATTTTGTTCAGGTCTGGGAATCACATTTTAGAGGATCGGTGGGTAGCACGTTTGTAGCACATTCAGAGGAGACTGTGCTTTGTGAGAATGGCTTTGAAATCAGGTCACAGGAAAAACGGTTGAGGCAATGGTTTCAGGGAATGGAGAATAGTTACATGGTGGAGACATGATTGCTGTCTTCAGACATGGGAAGGCCATCACATGGAAGAAAAAATAGATTTTCACTATGTTACTTTGGAGGCAGAATTAAGACCAGTGGGTGGAATTTATAAGAAGCCAGCTTTTGGCTCAATATAGGAAGTGCCTTTTTAACATGGAGAGCTGTCCAACAATGTAGATGTCAGCAAGCTTACTATTCTTGAGGGAATTTAAGTAGAACCCGGAGGACTTTTGTCAAGGACACTTGAGAACAGATCCTGTACTGGGTGGAAGTTTGTATTCTGTGACACCTATGGTTTTTCCATCTCTAATGTGCCCATCTGGGTTATTCTAGGCACTAGATGGGATGAGGATGGGGTGGAAAATTCAAGGATTAACATGATATAGTCACTTTTCTATCTTGTGTTTTTATGTAAAAATTCATTACCTTGGATTTTAATTTGATTAGCTCTTTGTTCAGGTATCATCTCCCCATCAGATTCATTTGATAAAAATGTATTGCACACTGATGTTTTCTAGGCTCTGTGGATACCTTGGTTAAAAAAAAAAACCAGACATGGAACCTCTTCTCCTAGATTTTCATCAAGATCTTAAACTTGAAAGCCATAACTTTATTATTATCTAACTTTTTACCTCCCAAAGAACATCAGTAAAATGTCAGCCCATAAATGTGGCTGCATATGCAAGAATAAATAAGAACTCAGGACAACTGATGTCCAACTCCAGACACCTGCTGAGTCACCTACTTCTATCATGTTATCTCAGAGTTTTAAAGGAAAAAGTACTTCCAGAAGTCTTTGAAGTCAGTTTTCACTAGACATAGGGGATGGCAATCCAAGTGCAAGTCTAAATGTTAACTGTGTTGTAGCTCACAGATTCTTCTCAAGAAGAAGTTCTCCAACGATTTTACTTTGGAGTTGAGGAATAAATGAAGCTGTCATCAGACCCCTTTATCAGTAATTCAGTTCAGTTCAGTTCAATTCAATTCACTTTTAATGAGAGTCTTTAAGGCAATGTGTTAAATACTCCAGAGAATTCAGAAGCAAATAAGACCTAGCCCCTAATCTTAGGAACTTACTGTCTGGTTTGGTACCCGCAGATAAATAACTGTAAATTCAAAGTAAATTATCTAAGTGACTTAGGAGAGAAACAAAGAGATAGAGATTATACTAGTTTCTGTGTTCAAGAAGGAAATGGCAATTTCACAGTAATTTTGAAGGATACATACACTTTTATGGTACTTGTCGGGGGGAGAGCATTTCAGGAAGACGCATGAGCTTGAGAAAGCCACAAAGATTGGAATTTGTGGGATGTCTTTGGAAAACAGTCAAGATTTCTGCAATTGGGAAGTTGAGTAGTCAGTGATGGGAGGTAAAACAGAAGATGAGGCCACAGAAGACAGAGGCTTGGATCCCCAGACCAAGGGTTTCTTTCAAGTTCTGTAGGTAAAGGAGAATTGTGGAAAGCTTTCATCCAGTGAAGAGAAATAATCAGAGTCATAGCATAGAAAAGGTGCATCTGGCAGTTTTGTATGGTTTGAAAGTGAGAGTGACAGGGCAGGTGTCTAAGAGGGAGAGAAGAGCCACACAAGAGGGCTTGCACGTGAAATGGAAAGACAAGGAGGAATCTGAGATACTGAGGAGGGAGAATCTACAAAGCTTAAGCTTTGGAATAAATGTGGCTGGGGAAGGAAAGGGGGAGAAGGGAGAAACGGTGGGGGGAAAAGAGCTAGGTTAAGAGCAAATAGGAAGGGCCGGGTTTTAGACAGTTGTTTTGAGGTGTTGCTAGGACTCCAAGCTGAGAGTTTAGTTGGCGGTTGGAAGCCAATGTCCAAAGCTTGGGAGAGGACTTGGGATTAGTTTCAGGAATTTGCAAGTCACCTGTGTAGAAGCCAATGTTATATGAAAAGATGTAATCATCAAGGGATTGAAGGTAGGGCTTCTCAGTGGTTTGGGGGAATACCTGTGTTTAGGGAAGAGAAGGCAGTAAAAAAAGACAGACAGTGAGGTTTGTGATGAAGAAGTTGAACAGAAAACAGTAGCCAGAGGAGGCATTTCAAGAAAGGCAGGCTGGTGGTCAATAGATTCAACTAGAAATAGCTTTGAGGTTTGGCAATTACAGATATTTTGGAATCCTTTAGAAAGTAGCATCAGCACATAGTGGAGGAAGAAGCCAGACTGTATGGGGCTGTTTGTGCTGTGGAACCAGTGATGTGAGTCACATTTCCAAGGGGTTAGGAGGTGAAGGAACATTTTGAGAGGATAGCATCGATGACACAATGTTTTATTAAAATAGGACCGATTTTTAGGAAAAAGTGTATAGGAAGGAGAAGCTAAAAGTGTGAGCAAGAGAGAAGAACAAAAATCTAGTTGTAATTGTCTCTTACTGAATGGATGTTCAAAAATCAGGTATGAGGTTGCCGTCCCCCTTCCACAAATAATGCCTAGCCCCGAAACCATGCCATGGGTGGCTCACTCACCCTCTCCTCTTGGGATGCTCCCACCCTGTGCCCACCCAACTACTGCCATTGAGAACTGTCTTTAAACGTCCTACTGGCCAGTGATCTCTCTTTTCTCTGCATCATCTATAGCCAGCCAGTTTAGCCTGAAAAGATTTTCTTCACTGAATGAGTTTTTCTTTCCAACTAGACTCATGAGGGCTAGGAGCAGGCTCATACTTCCCATCCAAGTACTAACCAGGCCCGACCCTGCTTAGCTTCGGAGATCAGATGAGATCCGGCGTGTTCAGGATGGTTCATCCATAGACTTTCCCTTGATTCTTAGTAACTCTTTTCAGAATGTGAGCACACAGCAGGTGCTCAATAATATCTTAGAGTCATAGGGTTAAGTTGAGAAAGTGCAACTACCTCATTTTCCTGATGCATAAATTGAAGTCTGCAGAGGTTTTTAGGACTTCATTTACTCATTCCGTCTGGGAATTTGTGGCAGACACTGTGCAAGGTGCTCAGGGCTTCAGGAGACAAAGAGATTCACAATGTAGCCTGGAAGAGAGACATGTAAACAGCTTGGCAAAGTATACATTGTACAAAGGAAAAGGGTGGTTTGTACAAGCTGAAGCAGGAGGAGGGGCTGTTAATTCAATCTGAGTAGTGAGGTCAAGCCCAGAAAAAGTATCAGAGAGGAGGAGCTGTTTGCCCTGTTCCTTAAAGTAAGATGGAGAACTTAAGTCTTGTTAGTGTCCCTGCCTGGCTGTAGCCCAAATCTCCCAGAACCACACTGTCACCCTTCCATCTTGGGCATTGGTTAACTGCCTGATTGAGCAACCAGTGGCTCTGTCCCCGGCCACAGTTTCCCACCCTGCTCTGGCCAAGTATGTGGACATGCACTGCTGCCTGTTAGATATTTGGGTGACAGAGGGGCTACTAGGGAAGGGGAGAAGCATAATGGAAGTGGTGAGACTGCCTAAGATTGGATGGAGAGCATGGGATAAAAGGGAAAGTGTTAAGGAAATGTGGTCATGGTTTGCTCACAGAGCCTGTCCTGCACTCCCCCGGTGCTGGTGGTTCAGTAGCATTATCTTTTAAAATGTGTTTGTGTGTTTTCAAGAGTCTCTCTACTTCAAAAACAAAGGGCTCAGCCCTACCCAGGGATTGTATCTTTTGGTTAACTCACAAATGGCATCTGTTTGGCACCATATACTTTTGGTCTGAGTTCCCCAGTCCTCTGTCCTGCAGTCCTAGAAGCTGGTTCTCTAGGTTAGAAGTCCAGATCAGCAAGAGGACTTCCAACAAGAGAAACGGAAGGCAGGGGAGGGAGAACTAGAGACAATTCCACATGGAAGGCTGCATTTTAGCAGCAAAAGCCTGATCAGCAGGAGGTGATGTTGATTAGGTGTTGGCATCTCAGGGAGGGCTGAGGTAGGGAGTCTGCCACTGGCTTGTGACCATTAACAGCACGGGAACCGTGTGTAGGGGCCGCCACATGTCTCTGGACTTCTAACTCCTCATCCTTAATGTGAGAGGTAGGTGGGGGTAGGGATGGAACAGCCTCTGAGATCCCTTCCAACTCTGGTGGTCTCTAGGTTTCTAATCAGAACCCAAGAAGAAAGCAGCTTGTCAATCTCACCTCAAGAGGAGTCAGAAAATATTTGGCTCTGGCTCTTTAGCATGGGAAGTGGTGGCCCACAGACATCACAGTCGAGATATTAATAGAGTATTCCAAATGTTATATTTGCATAGATGCACCACTCATTATGCAGATTGCCAATTATGAACTATTTGTTCTTTCTCTCAGGAGAGAAGTTGTTTATTTGCAAACTGCACGAGGTGACTTTGGGCAGCACGGAGACAAGGTGTCACCCAGGAGGTCTCTGCACAGGGCTCTCTGCTATGACCTGCACTTGACAGGTTCTTATAGAGCCAGGTGAAATTCGCCAGTGAGTGCCAGGTAGTGAGGTGATGAGAAGGAAACCAGCGACAGGATTTAAAGAGAAGGACTGAAATGAGAAGGTCTTGAGATTAGAGTGATTAAATGTTTAATGTGAAAGAGAAATAGTTTTGCCCTAAGTTAGACACAACCCAAAATGTGCTCAGACATTTTGAGCTGCAGTACTTCTGGCCGAGCCAGGCAAGGATCAGGTCCCCTTCTCGCAATTCAAAAAACCCCCAATTTTACAGTTACCTGCCACTTATTGAGCACTAATCTGTAGGGAAACTGTCTTAAGTCCTTTACTTGGGTTATCTTATTGAACTGCTTAGCTATTAGGAGATAGTGAAGCTTAGAGAATTTACATTTGCTCCCATGCTGACCTAGTATTTGATCACAGGCTGTCTGATCCCTGAGCCTGTGCACTTAACCGCTACACTCTATTCTTCCTTGCACACAGTAATTTGATCATGGGCCATTTTTCTCAGGGCCGTATGTAAACCCAAGACAGAATTCTGAGGGCGTGTAGAAATAGGAGCATCTGATATATACCCCAATTGTCCTCAATTAGACTCCAGAGTTCCACCTAAGCCTCTAAATCTGAGAGTCGCCTGGAATTGGCTCCAGAGGGAGCATGCAGGTAATTAATGAGTTTTTAAGAGGGGAAATGAGGGAGGGATGGAAGAACTGTTTGCCATGAAGAAAAAGAGGAGGCTGAGAAGGTGGCTATAGCTAATGTTGGAATGGATAAAATCATAGACTCTTGGAAGAAGAAGAAATCTTGGAAATCACCTCATCTAATGTCATACCCGGTGCAGGAACTAGAGAGCTCTGAGCTAAATAATGTAAATGTGTGAAGATGGTGGGAAAGGCTGTTTTCTCCCTGTAAGAAGACAGGGCAAGTGGAAGTCACTAAGTCTTCACTGACTGTATGCGTATGTGCCTAGACCTGGGCAGGATGTCATAGGGCATACACAGAAATAAGCCTGTCTGGGGGGATGAGCTGGTCTAGTTGAGCTTCAAGACCGCGAAATGAAATACACTTCAGAGACCGTCTACTAGTGACAGAAGTGTGGTCTGGAGCTGTCTAAGCTCCAGACCACACTTCTACCAGCTTCTGTCTAAGCTGGTAGCTACTGGCCACATGTGTCTATAGAGCATTTGAAATATGACCAGTTCAAATTGTGCTGTAAACTTAGAGCTACATACAGCATTTCAAAGATTAGATTCAAAAAATTATATTGTTAAATTTAATTTTATCTTTTTTGAAAACTTTCTTATTTGTGGCTACTAGAAAATTTTAAATGGTGGCTCCAATTATATTTCTATTGGACAGTGCTGATCTAGATTAGGTCCCAGCTGTCTAGGGTCTAGTCAGTCCATGGATAATTAGTACAGGCCTCAGCTGGGAGCTTGTCAGAAATGCAGGCCCCACCCTGGGCTCTGAGCCCACTGCATCAAAATTTGCATGTTAATAGAACCCCTACTTGATTCATATCCACACTAAAGTTTGAGAAGCACTAGATGCTACCAGTGTTCCATGTTTCCTTTGTGGGTTGGTCTTTTCTAGTCTTCAACAATGTCAGTTCTGACACGAACTACCTCAATGACCAAGAACAAGGTCCATCCTGAGTCTACACCTTAGATTTCCCATCTGTAACAAAAAATCAGCTGCACTAGATGCTCTTAAAATCACCTCCAGCCCCGTCTATAATTGTAATGTCGAAATTTTGTTATTTGGTAGAAGTTAATTGTTCACTATAACATTTAATTTTAGAATCTCTAGTTCCCAAAGTCTTATCTAAGAGGATAACACTCTTCTAATCTTTTCAAGAACATTTGTTAACTGTGTATCAGATAACCCCACCTCATGACTTTTTGAAAACCTTATTCCAGTATTCATGTTCATCAGTGAATTTACTTGTAAAGCGAGCAGTGAAGAGTTTAATATTTGGAACATATGTATTGAGTAAAGAAAACAGTCAGACACAAAGGAATCCATTATTTACAACGGGACACCTCCTCTGGGCTAGACGTGCAAAATGCGCATTCATCAATTCTCCTCAGAAGATAGATAGTAAGCAAACATTACGGGAAGCAGAAAAGCACGAGGATAAAGAGCAGAGCATCTCAAGTTAGAAGGACTGAGATTTGTATCCAGGCTCTGCCTATATGTGTAATTACGGATAAGTCATTTGACCTAGCTAAGCCTCAGTTTGTTTCTCTGAAAAGGATGAAATAATGTCACTGGTTATTCACTCATTAAGTTGCGTAAGGATTAAAGTAGTTTAGTATAGTTTTAGTGTTTAATAAATACTAGCTATTATTATTATTATTAATAGTTGAGACTAATATAAAGTGTGGCTAGGTAGCATGTGTGTGAAAAGAGCCATAAGACAGCGTCTACTAATTATAGTTGAACATCACGTCAGAGAGGTGGAATTTGAAGTCATCATTCAAGTACTATAAGATTTGGAGAGATGGGTGAGAGGTGGCGTATGAAAGCCGTAGGCAAGTTTGAAGAGAATCTAGTTTGGTGAACCGAAGGGTGTAGAGGGAATTATGGTTGTAAAGGCAGGTTGGGTCATCCTTGGTTGTGGAAACATGTAGAAGAGGTATTTCAGAGCTACAGGATTAAAAACTGGGGTTTAACAATGAGAAAATGGGTGTCTACACTGTCTAGCCAGGGTGTAGAATCCCTTTACCTTTTCAGATTTTGTTTTGCTTTGGGGACAACAACTTATTCCATTAGCCGCATCTCTCTGGCCTGTCTTCCCCCAACCCAGCCACTGGCAATCAGTTCTCACTCCCATGCTGACATTTCCTTGACACTCATTTCATGCTATTTCTTTATGGGGGCATCTGGGCTGACAATGCAAAGAGACTTTTCCCACATAATTGAAAGGAATTTCTGATGATGCGCAGAGATGTCAGCCACCATGAGGTCTTGCACTGTTTCCATCCAGCCTCCTGTGATGACGGTGTTCTGGTCTCCCCCTCCCTCCCTCTCCCCGCTTTCTCCCTGGGAACTTTTTGCTCCCTTCTGGGAGTAATTTCTCAAGATACTATGCTGTTTCCAAGCTTCCTTGTCTCCAGCCAGATTGATGGGTCCCGCGCAAAGCGTGCTGTTTTTTGGGGCCGGCTTGTGAGTGCTGCTAGTGCACAGCCCTGCAAACACCTCGTAGGTGGCTACTCTGTCATTTCCATATCTGGAACCCTGTGCCTGATGGGAAAATGTTGAGTGAACACACATATATTTTGGGTCTTTCTTTATAGAAGTTCTTTTGAATATGCAGAACAAAGTGAGGGCTGCATTTATCTCTGACCTTTTCTGGCTCTTTTCTTGTATCTGTTAAGGGAAAAACAGACCTCCAAGATCACCAGCCTTCTCTCCCTGGGAGCAAATCATAGAGTTGCCTGCACTCCCTTTCTCACCAGCCCTCATTCTCGGGGCCTGCTGGAGTCTTTCCCCGTGGCTGATTCTCCTTGGGTTCTTGGGGAGTGTTGAGGTGGGAGCTCTCCCATGTGTTCAGCCTTTAAATCCCTTTTCCATGAAAGCAATTGACTCCCTTGCTATCCCCTGTGTGTTTCCTAGCAGAGTCCCCTTTGCTTTGGGGAAAGAATGTGTGTCAGGAACAAGGAAGGAAAAGATGGAGAAAGCATCAGTCCACTACTTACAGAAAAGTCAGAGAAAATGGGTTTGCCTAGAGCCTTGGCTGTTCTCACTCCATAGAGTTTTACCAAGGGTTTGGTGTGATCCAGGGGTATCTCTTGGAGAAAGATCTACCAATACACATTTTTGCCATTTCTTATCTCCTCCAAGGGGAACAACTATCACATAATAGAAAGAATGCTGGACTTGTTATCAGGAGTCTTGGATTTGATTCTGCCCAGAACTTTTACAAGGTTACACACTAGACTATAAGCTTCGCAAAGAATGCCAGTGTCTTCTCAGCTTCCCCTTGTATCTTAGAGCTTAGCCCTGTGCCTGCTGCACTGGGGGTATTTAATCATGAAAACATGATCTAGAGCAAGTTTGTATATAAGCTATATGAACACACACAAACACACACTCTCAGCTTTGCTTGTACTATTAGAATAGATTAAATAAAAGAACTGTGAACAATGCACTAGAATAATGATTCTAACATGAAACATATATATATGTAAAATTAATCTTAGCTTACCCTCCACTGGAACCCTATCCTTCAGTCAATTCATCCATATAAAAATACTCACCTTGGATCCTTGAGATTTCACCATTAAATGTATGATATCTCTTTGGATTAAGCCTTATGTTTTCCTAATGACCTCCTTTAAAATGCAAATGCACCTGCGTTTGGTGTCACATTAAATCATATATATGAACTAGTTTTAAAAATGACTTCCTGAGATCAACAGAAGAGAACAAGTACCCTTGTGGTTGAGCCCCAGGGAGGACTGGGAAAGTAGAAGGATCCTGGAAGAGAAAGCTGGAGATTGTCTCCATCAGAGATTAAATTGCCCCCATGTTTCTGCTCTATGCATTCAGGCCTAATTCCTTCTCATATGGTAGGAAGGAGGGGAGGAGACGCAAGAGGGAAGGGTGAGCGGTGATAGCATTCCTTTGTTTGTTTTTACCATGTTGACTGAGACCCACACAGGACAAGTGCCACCGCCTCACAGAGCATCTTAGCCTCTCTCGACTGAGCTGGTTGCAATCATTCCTTCAATTCAGGAACCCACATTATAAGATCCTAATAGCCCAAGTTGTTGCTCAGGTTCTTCTTAGCTGAAGATGATTGGAACTCATCACTTCTTAAGGACTGCCATTCTACTTTTGAGTGGCCAAAAATTTTAGGAGAAATTTAATTTAATTGGATGATCAAAATCTTTGGTATTTATTGGCTATTCATGTTATTTGGAGCCTTTCAATATCCAGTAGGACCAATTTCTCACTGGTGTGAGAGGAACAAGGAGTGAAGCCAAATCAAAGCAAAATTGTGGGGAAGCTGACGTTGGTCTTAAACCCCTTCCACTTGCTCTTTATACCTCGCCTTTGTCTACATGACCTTTCCTCTCTGACCTCAGCACTGGAGGCCCCAAACCTTCTTGGGTTTGACACTTGCGTAGTTTCATGTATTGTTAAATGGAGATAATAAACCCGACTTTCCAACTGCTTAACAAGGGAAACAGCATTATAAAAGTCATGTGCCTAATGTGACAGAAAATATGCTATGGGTCCTCCCCTCAATTTTGCCATAGACGCAATCATCAGCTCCACCCACATCTCAGTCTGACTCCTCATGGCTGAGACCCAGAAAAAAGCTAAACATGAATATAAGGGATCAAGGTTTCTTAGCTCTTGAAGCAAGGATACAACTATAATCTTAATTATTCTCTTTTCCCTCCCACCCTCCCAATGGCAACAAAACTCAACAGCAACAAGCCAAAGTATTCAATCAAAGGCAATGATAACTATATGTGTGGGGACAGTACTCTTTTGGGAGGCCTTACTCATTAGCACTGCACATAAGACCTGCAAAAATCCTTCAGTGCCTTTTACTCAAGTTAAGGGTTTGGGTTAGGGCAGAGTGTGTCTCTCTATCTCTTCCAAGTTAAATTTGCTGGAAGGATGTATCTGTTGTCCCTGACCTCCCAGGTCCCCACCATAGGAATGAAGAATGACAGTGCACAGAGCACCAAGAAGACATGAAGTATCACAGCCACCTAGATATTCCGATCCAAGGTGTCAACGAGTGAGTGCAAGATTTGCCACTGGTTAATCAAAAAGAGCATTAAGCCTTTAGTGTCTTTTTCTAGATAAAGACCTGCCACTTTGCTCTGACTACAATTCCTCAACTGGGGAGCCAGAAGTAAGTTGAGCCAAGAGAGCCTCTGATAGCAAGGTAAGCAGTGGCCCTGGCAAAAGAGAAAGCTGATGAACCAGCTAAATGAAAAAAAAAAGCTCTGATTTGTAGCTTTGCTGGTTTCCTTGGTGTATATACTTTCATCGTGTCCAACTTCAAGCTACCAACGTGAAGTTACTAAAACTGGAGTGGGAGAGAGATGAACATACTTGGCTTGGTATGAGACAGCTCCTGCATACCACTGGGAGGGTGACTTTTGCAAGGTCACAGGGTCACTAAAATGTCAAACCACAGAGTGGTGACATGATGTTCCAGCCTGCTTGCTCACTGATTGCTCATTTTGTCATTTAAAATGGAAAGAATGCAATTGTTTTCTTTTTTAATTAATTATTTATTTATTTATTTTTCAGAGAAAGACAGACTGCCACATGCAGCATGTCATTTGGATGTGCCTGGAGTCTTGGAAGCTTGACTACCTATGTTCTCCTGCAAAAGGACTTTAAGAGCTTGTTGGAGGTTCTAGCCAGGGAGCACAGCTATTCGTCTACCTTTGACCGAAGAGCAGTCCTCCTCTATCAGGGGAGGTCGGCCTCGTTGATGGAGCATGCAGCTTCGGAAAGGACACACATAGAGCAGTGAGGGAGGGAGAAGACACCACCTAGACAACCAGATCAACCGAATCAACCCTGATGATCCATGGGATGACAGGTGCTGCAGCCAGATCGCCCTCACATCCAAGGATGCCAATTCTTCACATGCAGTTTCCTTGCCAGATTCAGCTAGTTTCTGAGACCCCCCCAAAATCAAAAAGAAGAATATATTGAAGGAAGGGGCCTCATTCTTCCCATAACCTATAGAAAACTTTGTTTAATCTTACATTTGTTAAATCTTGCTAATTTTCCCCAAACACATAAGCCACCATCTTGCTCTGGGACCTCAGTCAAGTCACTTTCCTTTCCTCGGTTGTTGTTTTTACATCTATAAAATAAGGAGGGTGAATTACAAAATCTCCCAAGTCCCTCATAGTTCTAACATTCCTCTAATCCAAAACTGAAAACACCAAAGCTATGAATCCAAGATATAAAACACAAGTACAAATTTCCAAAGAAACACCTTTTATCATTTACTTGCTGTTGGGTGACAAGTTTCTTGCCCCTCCGCCAAACGGAACTGTGATTCTGACAGATTTTACTCCTCCTCACGCAGGGCCTCAGCATGCTGTGTGAATTGAAAGGATATCAGCAAGTCCCAGCCTTTGTCCTTCAACTGCCCTCCCACTGACCTGGTACTTGGCCTGACAGTCTACCTTTGCATGTGAACTCTGTTCCATTCTTCCCATTCTGAAGTGCACAGGCCACTCTGATGAAGCAGATGGAATCTCTCAGTAGCCACGAATGGTTTTGTACTGATACATATTCCGCCAGGTACCAGCTGAGCCAATTCTCTCAATAATGAGAGAGACACACCAGGTACATATGTGTGGAGGTAGAAAAGTAGGAGACAAACATTCAGTCTCAGTTTCTGTGGGGTGGAGGTATATCCTGGGCAGAAGGCTGCAGCTAGTTACCCTGGGCAGCCAGAGGCCCGCTCGTGGGCAGCTTCTGCGGAACAGGAGAGAGGAAGGCACTACAGGAAGAAAAAGGATCTTGAAGAGAAAGGTAGAAAGTGACAGACAGCTCTCTAGCTCACAGCTTGCTGACATCTGCCTTGTGTATTTCAGCTGTCTTTGCTGTAGATGGGGTGGTGTCAGAGGGGTCCTCAGCATGAGTTACATCAGTGCCTTTGTCCCTGTGAGGAAGTCAAAAGTGCCTTCTCCACCTGGTAGTACCAGATGGACAGAGCTGAGTCTGGCCTCATGATAAACCTTTTCTGCAGCTGATCCCTGTCCCCCCATCCCTGAACATGCTGGGGAAGAGGGTGAAGGGGAGGAGAAGAAATATGGAAGGAGGCCAAGAGAGAGGCCCGGGGTGAAGTGGAGGACTAGGCCCAGAAAGGACAATGTGACAGTGGTGACTGCCATGGCTACCGAGGGTAGGGAGCCAGAGGGGCTTGGCTGAGGAAGCCGAGGTCCCAAGTTCAGATTCCTGATATGGGAGGCAGCCGTGCTATGCTCCCTCCTGCAGCTCACACGGTAAGCTTCACGGCAAGTCTTTTGGAAGGAAAACACTAAACAAGGTAGTTATGCTCACTCTACCCCTGCTGCTGGAATTTTCTGATTACAAAACTAAGTTTATTGAAGTTGGCTTCTTTTTTTTTTTTGGTGTCTTTGTTTTGCTTGGGTGTATTTACTTTGTCTACTTATGGGATAACCTAGTACCATCTGTAGCCCTAAACTGGCTAATTGGATGATTTATGTGCACGCACAAGAGAGAGTCCATTCACAGTCTTGGAAAAACAATTAAAAGCAGCAATAATAGTAGTAATAATAATAATAATAGCTAACACGTATAGTGCTTATTTTAAGCCAGGTGAGGGAGCCGTGATTTGAACCTAACCCTTCTGGCTCCAGAGTCAGTGATCATAACCACCAAAAGACAGGTTTCTCTTCTTCACCAAGAGTGTCACCAAGTGAGATGGGGGAAGAGGACTGAGGTAGGAGCTACAGGTGACCTGAGCCCAACAACGTCTTAGATCCTCTGTTTCTTCTTTAAATAATGAAGACCATCAAGACCAAGAAGGTTCATGGTCAGGTCTTCCGTTTTGTGTTTGGTGTCCTTTAAGATCCACGAGAGGAGGGATGCACACTGTTTTGCACATAAAGTAAGAAGTGCTTATAATGACCATTTTCTAGGCAAGATTAATGAGATTACTCCAGGGGAATGAGCTCCCAAGGCCATAGCTAGAAAAAGGCAGAATTGGGACCTGCACCTGGAATTTCTAACTCTAACTCTATAAAGCTGGGGCGCTGGAGGAAAGCATAGGTTTTGCATGGTCATCTGACCTAGGAAGCCCATGAGCCCCACTGGGGCCGCCAGGGTTTGAGGGGCGGGGAGGGGAGAGCAGGAGGGAGGGGGAAGGAGGGAAGGCCTCCACACACCTCATCCAATCAGAGACGGCCCTGATTTATTTACCTGCCTGTGGTTTCATTTGGAGAGGAGTCTGTGGCCTGAAACAGCTTGTGATTCACTCTGTTCCAGTTCTGTCACTCTTCACATCTGGGCTACAACTGGGCTTCAGATCACTGTCACCAAGAGCAAAGATGTGACTGTAGATGGTGCTTTAGTTCTCCTCAGTAAAAGCTCGCTAGCGAGGCCCTGTGAGTGAATTCCTATTCCTAAGAGACAGCCCATTCCCACTCCTGGAAAAACAACTCAATACAATGTTGATAATAAAAATGAACAAAACACATCATGCTTGCTAGATGCCAAGCACTATTCTAAATTGTGCGCTGCCTGATCTATGCCCCTTATAAAAACTCGCAGTTCTTCTTTACAATGAGAGACCATCGACTTCTTTCCAGAAGAAAACGGTTTTCTCTCTTATTGTAATCACTCTGTTATAAACACATTCACTCCCATTCCATATATGTATGACTATACGTACACATTTGTATACACACATATATACATATGTATATGGGAGCACAACATGTCTGTAAATGTTCATACATAAATTAACTCTTCTTATAATTTATCTACCTTCAGCGTAGTACTACCAAAAAGCAACTCTCTTGCTCTTCTTTCATTTTTACTCCCACAATGATCAAAATAAGTAAACCAACCAACCATCGGGAAGAGCATTTAAGCACAATGTGGTAGAATTCTGAATTGTTGTGAGAGTTGGCAGAGCTGAGTTCCAGGCTTAGCCTGGGTTAGTCATGTGTCTATTCAAATAACGTTTATTAATTAGGTCCTAAGCATAAGGAATTGTGGGGCATACAAGAAGTATACGGTGCAGTCCCAGACCCCCAGAATCAGCCAGTTAGACGGAGAATAAAATGGGAGGAAGGGCCGGCCAGTGAGAGCTGCGCTGAGGACTGGGGAAGGCTTTAGGAGGTACTGGTGTTTGAAATGGGTCTGGAAAAATGGGCGCAGATATTTATTTTTCCATGGCCTCTCTTGGCAAAGTGAGGGGACTGAGTTGTGATGATGAGGAAGGCCATTCTTGGGAGGCAGGGAGCTGGGGTTCCAGGGAGCAGGCTGCAGACCCTGCCCCCTCCATGCCTTTTCCATTAAAGGAGCAGCAAGGTGACGTCCCATGGCCCCCAGCCCCAGCTTGACACCCCAGGAAGTGCTCCATGCCCAGGTAGCTCCCGCCCCTGACAGCTCCCCAGGCAGCACGGTCCCCTCCTGTCAGCGCCACCTGGCAGAGACCCAACGTGTTGCTTTTGTCTTAATCCATGTCATTCAGGAGCAAACCTCTGAATTTCCCCATCTTCCACTTCTCAGCACAGCCTTATTGACATTCTGCAAACTTTTCTGGCCCTCTTCTTTTCCAATTCTGTGAGAAGACATTTCAATGAGTCTGAGCTGGGACCATTTAGTGCTGAGGCTGGGATCTCTATTCACAGCCGGGTCGGTTCTCACAAGATTTGAGTCAGGAGGCTAAGCTGTTCAGATCCCGCATGGCATTGTCTCCAAGTTTCTCGGGGCCGGGCTGCCAAGTTCAGGCGAGGTGCTGATCTCCCGGCTTTCACAGACCTACTTATTAGCAGCTTTCTTTCTTTCTTTTTCTTTTTCTTTTCTTTTTTTTTTTTTTCCCCTTCCAGGCCCATAGATACAATTATTAGAAATTCCTGGTTTTGTGCCCATATTGAAAGAAGGCCTGAATGGGTATGCTAAGGACCCGAAAGTGAGCCGCTCTCCCTAACTCCAGCTTAGACGGTTAATTAGATTTGGATGGTTTCAGAGGAGCAGCTGGGGCTTTCAGAAAATGGAAGCGATAAAAAGGAACTATTCAAGGTATTTTGGAGGGGCCCTATAAAACAACATCGCTGTGGAATGGGGTTTGGGAAACAACACTCTTGATGGGGGGAGGGGTGGGAGGAGAGGGGGCAGGCGAGGGAGACAGGAATTGCTGTGAGAGGCAGAAAAGTGCCAGGCCTGGCTGGATTCCCTTCATATGGATGCTGTAGCTCTGGTCCCTGTAGCAGCTCTGTCCCCAGCTGGGCGGCAGCTCTAGCACAGCCCTCTCGCATATACATGAGGCAGGTAAACTGGGGAAGACGTGAGTGAAATATTTTTCTTGGAATTCAAGGCCTCTCCCATTTGGCTGCAACGATCAAAAATTTGTCAGAAAAACCAAGTTTCTTCAGTGCTGGCTTTGTAGACAGGCAGAGTCGGGGATGACCCACCTGCTGAGTGTGTCTGCAGGAGAACAGCGCTCTCCCTGCTTTGGACAGAATTTGGCCCTACCTGGAAGTGGCTG
Source organism: Physeter macrocephalus (assembly GCF_002837175.3). Taxonomy (NCBI): domain Eukaryota; kingdom Metazoa; phylum Chordata; class Mammalia; order Artiodactyla; family Physeteridae; genus Physeter; species Physeter macrocephalus. Next base: position 59,651,811 of record NC_041232.1, on the reverse strand, counting down.
ATGCTCGGAGTTCTTGGATGTCCCTGGTTTTTCACTGTGATCTTTTAAACTTGTTAAATATGCAAAGGCTGGAAGGAGAATGAGTCTCCACAGCCACCATCTAACAGTGTGACTGGTCAGGTCACTCTGCCTGTCTGTACTCATAGGGGATTTCTTCGTCTGAGACCAGGGACGTGGGGTGGAGGCCCACTCTCACATTCAGTTATTCACTCGTGATAACGAAGGACACTTATGAGAAGTTTCGGGAGGGGGGCAGTGCAGGAGGGCCTGAAGTCTGCGAGGGCCGGGGAAGGCGGCAGGAAAGACAACTTGCTGCAGTTCCACGGGTCAGGGAAGGGCAACTGGTAGCCACAGTCTCCTAGCTCCAATTCTACTACCCAGTGGCCAGCGGTCTGAAGCAGTTCTGGGGAGAGTGGTCAAGGGGTGCACCTGCAGAGAAGGTGGGCGTGAGCAGTGCCTTTTGTTCCAGGAAGCAGTTAGGAAAAGTTGTTGTGACCTAGTAGTTTATTTTCTAATTACTGGAAGCCTTTCAACAAAATCCTGCGTAGAATCCTAGACTATGAACCTGGGAGAAACAGAGCAGCCCTGGTTGGAGGCGGAGGGCTTCCAGGGCCATGCTTGGCTTGCTCCTGAGACGGCCCCTTGGGTCCAGGCACAGAGCCCTGGGCCCTTTGCTGCTTTAGAGACTCTACATACAGCAAAGCAGCTTCTGCCAAACCCAGACGTTTTAACCTGTCCCATCTGTTTCTTAAATTAGGGTCTGTCTGAGATTCCAAAAGTCAGAATTGTCGAGGTGCCCCCTCCTTCATTCCTGATTCAGATGGAGTCAGTGTGTGACAGACTGCCTGGTTGTAGAGGTGAGAGCTGTGTGGGACCAAAATGTGGTTATTAATATCAGCGTGTCCACAGGCTGTCAAGGCCCGGAGAGAGTCATGGTTTCAGGTAATCGCTCGTTCATTCCTTTAGCAAAAACACTTTCTTAGGCTGAAAACTGGGCAGCACTGTGTCCTGTGGCCCCTGGGGGTGAATGAGACACAATCCCTTCTATAAAGGGCTTTATAGTCTACTAAGGGATGGAAACCACACACACAAAGACTGCATCCAGGGCAACTTCATCAGCACTGCATCAAGAGGACACTAAATGCGACCAGAGGGAGAAGACTTTCATCTCAGCGATCTGACGGGACTGACACAGTGTGTTCCTCAGGGGAGGAGAACAAGCAGTGATGAGCATGGTGTTTGCTGTCCACTGTACTCTGTTTTGCCTTTTTTCAGGTTTAAACATTCAGAGGCAGGAAATGAATAGAGAAAGAGAAGTGAAGAAACTGGGGGTGGCAGGGAGAGGGAGAGAGACAGGAAGAGAGAGAGGGGAGATTCGTGCTGCTTTGGACAAGCTTTCAACATGTGACACAGTAAAACCACCCTTTTCTGCTCAGAACCCTGATATTTTTAGATACTGTCTGCCCTCAGTTCTTGTCTTTTCATTGTCTGTGTGCCCTTTCTCTCTGTGGCATGTTTTTAGACTGTTGGCTTCTAAAAGACAAGAATGGTGGGCACGTATCTTAATAAATCGGTTTACAATGCAAGTATTTCCCTTTCTTGGAAACCAGATCACCAGGTGGAGAGCCTTTAGGAGCACAGGGTCCACATTGAGTATTCCCTCTATTAGCTGTCAGGAGAGTGAGGACTGAGAAAGGACATCCAAGACACGGCCCCGTCCTCAGAAAATGACATATGACAAACCTGTCGGAAGCTTTTAGGAAACAGTGATTCCCAAACTCTGGGATGTTGCATATGAATCTAACTGGCTTTGATGATTTGAGAGGCTTGAGGAGATTTTGAGAGGTGAAGGGAGGTGAGGTGGGTTCTGTAGAGGAATTAGGAGAGATAGGAATTGGATGAGTGGTTATTCAGTGCCTACACTTTCGTCCTAGATACCGTGGGGGACATGAAGAAGTAGAAAACCCCGGAGCCACTTTCTGGTTTTCAGGGGGTGGTGTAACATACCCAGGAAGCCTTCATTGCCACTTGAAGAGTGTACACAGGTGCACTGTCAGGTCCTGTGGTTCCAACAAGGGCAGGGCAGAGAAAGGAGAGCGCTCTGTGGGCTGGGCTGGCCTTCCGGGAGGAAGCGCACCTTGATGATGAAGGGGAGTCCGGGAAAGTGAAAACTCTATGGAGGAGGGTGGAGGTCGGGGGCAGCCCGGGCATCTGGGTTAAAATGAAGGCACCTCCGACAGGCGTGGAGGGTCTGGGATGGCGAAGAGTGTGGGAGGAATCTGCGCAAAGATTCTGAGTAGAGATTGCATGTGCATTTGGAGAGAGGGGGCCTTGAACTCCAAGCTAAACGATGTGAACTTTCTCCTGCAGGAAGGGAGCACTCTTCTTCAGACCAGGAAGCTGATCCCCTATCATTTCATCCGTTGGAGAGAACCCCTCGCCGGTGGTCGTGGCAGGAACCCACGCCAGGACATTCTGCCGCATTCGGCGGCAAAGACAGAAGGAGCTGGAAGCGCTCGCCTGCCGTAATTGGCTCTCTCTAGGCTGCTGCCTTATGAGAAGAGGCGATGCTCCCTCCTCTGCACACAGTGATTGCTGGCCCAAAATAGCCCTGCACCTGCTCTGAGATGCCTGTGAGATAATTTCAGCTTCCAAGGAAACTGCCCTGATTGGTGTTGATTTTTCATGACCTCCCTTCAGGCGAACACCTGGAGATAAGCACCTGATCACAGAGGCGCATACCAGAGAGCCGAGGGCATGGAGGTGTGCACCCCAGCCTGTCCAGGAGCCTCTCTCCTTATCTCCCCCAGGGCAAGGAGGCCCAGATTCCGGGACCTCTGCCCCACATGGACCTGCTCCAAAGGGTTAGACATTAACTGGCTGATGCAGGGGGCAGGGAAGGCCGGGGAGTGGGAGCCGGGGTCACTGCCTGGGGAGCCCCTTTGGAAGCAGCGCTAGAAGCAGGGCCTGCTGCCTCCTGTCTCTGATTCACAGTCTGACTCTGACCAATCTTTCCAGCTTATCTCCACCTCTGCCCACTCACCCATTTCAGCTCAAACGGGCTCTATAAGAGGGCCTTCCATTAGCTCATACCTGGAGTCCTGGTCTGCCCACCTTCCAGCTCGGACAGCACTTTTCCGTAGATCCCACTGTGGCCATCCGCGTGCAGAAAGATCTTGAGAGGTATCACAGAGGGCTCAGAACAGCAGCACCACGTTTACGACCCATTACTGATGCTGCCACACTTAAGACACTGAAGAGTGGCTTCCTGTGCGTTATCTCATCTGATTCCCTCCAAATCTCCAGGTGGCTGGTGAAGGAGTCCTTCGTGTCTGCTTTTCAGATGTTTGTTAACTTGCCCAAGGTCTCATAACTAGAAGTGTCAGAAGTTGGGTTTGGACCTAGTATTCGAAGTTCACAATTTTTTTCTCTGTTGTGCCATCTTGGTCATACACTATAAATTAAATTATGGGTTACTTGAAGAAAGAAAGGTTGCTTGAACCAAGTCAAGTTTTATGACAGTGTTTCATTATGTTCCTCTGGCAGGCCACTGGGTCTCTGAGGTTTCTCACCAATGTTCACAGCTTCATTGGAACCCAGGCCCAGGCAGGCACTGCCTCCAAGAGGGAACAGCCCTGCCAGAGTGTCCTGTGGGGGTGCTGAGGCTTCGGCCCGGGAGACCAAATCATTCATTGCAACTCAGTCCCTCTGGGAAAATTTGGGAGATTTAACGTGAAATCCTCATTTTGGCAATTCATTGGGACAAAGGATAGACAACTCATCTCTCTCTCTGTCTGTCTCTTTCTCTCTCTCTCTCCTTCAGAGAGGTTATTTTTAATTTTTTCTTAAACTGAAGATATGCACAATCAACTGCCTTGATTGGGGAATTACATGGCCCTCACCTGCTCATCTGTACTGATTCATGAACTTTGCTGTATCTCCAAGGAGACTTTTTTTTTTCTTTTGCACTGTGATTACCAAAGCTGTGTCTGAGAGCTGGGGGCTTTCTAGAAGTCTTGTGAGAAGCGGCAGGGTCTGACCTTTCACCAAGGTGTAAAAACAGCTTCTTCCCCAGGGGTCCTGTTAGCCCCCAAGCCACTCTCTTCCTTGGCCACCTGAGAACATGGGCCCAGGAGCTTCACTCTCGTCAGGGCACCTGTGGCTTCTCCTCACTCCCGCTATGTAGCTGCAGAGGAGGTGGGGTGAAGGGGGGGAGAACCCAGATCCGCTACCTTATTTTTCCTTCCTCTTTTAATTCCACCACATTTCCCCGCCAGGCTCTGTTTCCTTACCGTGTCCCAAGAGCAGCAGCAAAAAACTGTGTCCCAAGCCACTTCCTCAGGAGAGAAGGTCTGATACTGAGAGAAGAGGAAACCTATCCTTCCTGGCCTTGACCCTCAGCTGTTCCTCCAGGCTCCCCTCCTAACTGCAGCATTCCCTCTCCTCACACCTGCAGACCAGCCTCTCCAACAGCCTGAACTGTAGCCCCTGCATTTCTAGAATTAAGCAAATAACCAAAATCCACAGGCTGGTGAAGCCTGCTCCATCACCCCCCTGCTGCGTTCCAGTGCTTGGTGTGCTGTTGCGGTTAGGTGGCCCCAAGGCCGGCCCCGACCTCTGCTTTCTAAACCGGATGGCTAATCATTCCAATCACTCAGGGAACTAGAAAAAGCATTTGCCCCAGACACCACGCAGAGATTCTGAATCAGCAGGTCTGTAATTTTGTTAAAGTTGCCAGGCTAATTCCTGCACAGCCAGCCAGGTTTGAGGAGCCCGGATCCAGACCCCTCACTATTAAACCGCTTTCAATTCATCTCTCAGCCTCTTTGCACCCAGACATTTTCTTTCCTCCAGCTACAGCCTTAGGGGGAGCCAGCTTGTTGATCTCAGATTTGACCACTTTTCATACCAATTAGTGGTATACTATCACATTCTAGAGAAGTTCTGTAAATAGGATAAAAGTCTGTTGAATGGGCTTTCCTGTTTAACCGGGAACCCTATACAGTGATGATTATTGAGAGTATAATAATCATGGTCATAACAGTCACCTATAATAGGAAATGAAGTTGTTCAATACTCGTTATCTCATTTAGTCCTAATAAAAGCTATAAAATCCACCAGTGTCATTGCTACTGCACAGGTTTATCAATGGAGACGTGGAGAAGACAAGGGCCGCATGCGAGGACCCCCATACCCTATCTTCCTGGGCGTTTTGAGCACTGAAGATCACAGCATGCTGAGCACAGCTGTGACATGTCCACAGAGCCCTCACCGCCTCCCATCAAAGCCATCACAAAACCCCTTGGGTGCTCACAACAGTTCTGGACCACTTCCTATCCCAGCTCTAGGCAGTCTCCACCTTCTCATCTGCTCTGGCTCCTGCAGTCAGCTCCTCCCTAGCACCCTGGTTGATATTTACCCCCCTTGGGTCTCCTTTATTCTTGCTCCGTTGGGTGGTAAGCCTGCCCCTACTGTTCCCCAGCAGCCCAGCCTGGCCAGCTCGTTGGTCAGCCCACCCAGAGCCCTGAGATTGAGTAGGAGCATTCAGACAATAATGCTTAGAGGTCTGGGGCCCAGGAATTCTGTCTGAAGCCAGGTAAGTCTTGTGGAGTCCCTGACTGTGTGAGCATGGCTCAGGAGTCTTTGTGTTTCTCATCCAAAAATACCTTCCCTCTCCAACCTACCCTGGCAGCCAAAAAAAGATGGTCTCTTACTCCTGTGTGAGATTTGAGTCGTTGTCAGCTTCACAAAAGCTGTCTTTTGTTGAATACCTACTGTGTTCCAGGTCCCGTGCTTGTGTACTTTGTCTCCCTGCAGGGGAGGCATGTGATTTTGTATAGGCCAGAGCATTTGGACTTGGAGAGATTAATGCAGAAATCCAGGAGCTTCTCTCTGCCCCAGACCATAGAGCTGGGAGGTAAAGGAGCCCTGTCTCCATGTCTCAAATGCAGGTCAGCCTCAAGTGTTTCTTCCGTAATATTGTCTTTCTTCAGCTCCATCAAGTTATGATCTATTTAAGATAGCATACATTAAAAAAAAATAAAAAACCACCATGGGAGTGATCAGTCACTGACATCCTTAAGTGAGTTTTTCAGTTGATGCTTCCCAGTACACTCAGATGAAAATCCTTTGGAGTTTTGAGATGGGGTAACCAGAGGTAATTGGGATGTTGCGACACTTTGTGGTATAGCAAACCCAGCAGGGCACATGGAGAGAGAAGTCTTGGGTGGGCAGCATGCCGCGCTGAATTATGAAAATTTCATCCCCTTCCTAATTTCACCTTGCCTGGCCATTTCCATGAAAGTCGTCTTTAACAAAAGCAGTTGCTTTACCAAGGCATTGACAAGCTGACCCTACCAGATAACCAAGCGCCATCATCCTGGGGATGGCGCTCTGATTCACTAGCTATGACTCAGGTATGGTATCCCTCTGAGATCTGAGGACATGCTTACATTTGTCTGCTCCATTGAACTGGGAACCTGCACACGTCAAAACTATCTTTGACATGGCTTTTCTCTACTGTTGGCTGCATGCTAGATATTACTCAAGATGGTTGAGTGCTGAGTGCAGGAATGAATCACAGCTACATCTGCTACCAGCTCAGAAACTAGTCCATCCTATTTCTCAAGTTTCCTCAAAAATCAGACTAATTCTCATGCCTAGAAGCTCTGTTGATTGATTTACTGGGGATTTTTGAAGACTATTGATTACGTAAATAGAACGTTAACATGTAGGACTGGTGAGCCAGAGAACATCAATAGCTTAGATAAGCTTGAGTCAGTGACTTCTACTGGTTATAGCATAGGTAATTTGTCTTTATTTTTACTTAGTATTGATGTTAAAGAGAACAATTATTCATTCACTTTGCAGCTTACCTCAACCCCTTCAAAAATTACCTTAAGCACCTTCAGTATTTTGGAGATAAAGCCAAGAGTTTGGGCTCTTTTTCATAATGGAGGGAGACCAATTGAGCACAAATAATTCTTATCACCTCTACCTGGTATGCCTTTCTTGGTAGAGCCCCCATTCATCCTGTTAAAAATCTTTTTAATCTCAGAAAGGAGGAAACAATTAGCAACTCATTTAATCTGTCTAACATAAATCTCTAAGGTTTAAGAATAAAGCCAGCCTAAACAGCTATACATAGACTAATGCAAAACATTGGAAAATCCAGGGGTCTGTATTTAATCTTGGAAGGTGGCAAGAAGAAAACCACTAGTCACAACCTTTACCCAAGCATGACATACTCAGACTCTCAAATATATCCATCTTCTTGGTACCCAGCCCCAGGATTCCTCCACACTAATGTGTGTTCTTCTTCCCATCCTGTTGAGGCTTAATAATGTGAAAGAAAGGAAAACCATTCATGGTCCAAGGTCACTGGGGATAATTCATGCACGGATAATTATGAGATGACTGCAATTTTAATCTGTAAATTCTGCCTGGGTCTGCAGGAGAATTATGCTGAAATAGGTCATATGGACCCCAGTCATAAATATTTTCTGTAACACAATTGACCTATAAAATGAATACTAACCTTCTCATCTTCCGAAGAACTATACAAAATCAGAACTGTAATATTTACAGAGATCCCAGGTTCCCAAATTTCATCAGTTTACCCCCATTCCTTCCTGGTATCCCTGGTCACTAATCATGAACTGAACTTTCTACCATTGTGGATGCACACAATTTTTGGTGTTTCCTAGCGTTTTCTTTCAGTTCCTTGTATATGTAGTCCTTCCTCTTGCTTTTATTTATGTTGTTTTCTCTTCCTGGAATAATTGATTCCCCTGCTCCTAACCTCTTGACCCTCTTCACTGCCACCCCCTTTCACCTTGTTACCATCTCCAACCTTGGGTCTCAGTTCAACTGTCCCTCCCTCAGGGAAGCCTGTTCTGTCACCGCTGCAGCCTAGCTCTGGGCTCTCTCTTACCTGCTCTCAGCACTCCCTGTATTTTTCTTTTGCCATTTATAAATAAATATCCAAGACATTACTTGGCTAATATCTATCTCCCCAGATAGGCTGTAAGCTCTGTGAGGGCAGAGACATCTGTCTTTGCAGGTCACTGTAGCCGTAGCACTTAGCCCCAGTGCCTAGATCCTCAGTAAACTTTTGGAAGACTGAAAAATAGGAAGAATGAAAAGACAAAAGAGAAAAAATTAAAGGCATCGACTATAAAATTTGGTCTACTTCTTGTGCCTGTCCCTTCTCTTTGGGGGATGAATGAAAATGTTGTGAACTATTTTCTCTCTACTTAAAAGAAGAAAGTTTGCTCTTTGGACAGAGAACTATAAGAAACAATGGGTGTGTGTAGGGGTGTGAGGGCAGGTTGAGTGTATATTGTTCATTCTCTAGAAGTATCTTCCCCATGTCTTCTTGGCCAATTCAACTCTTACGTAGGACCCAACTCAGTTCTTCTGTTTTTTTGAAGTCTTCCCTGGTGACTACAGTCCTCACCAATGTATACTTTCTGCAGACTCCTAAAGCACATACTTTTCATACCAGAGAACTTGGGGCTTGAATGGGCCAGTCTTACGCCCTGTCCAGTGCAGCAACTCCTCCACTACAGCTTGTCCATGAGTTCCTCATATACATCACCTTCTTTTGCCAGATGACTCTGTTTAATGGATTGAGGTTTTCTTACGTTGACCTAACATCGGTCTCCCTGATGATCCCATGCTTCAATCCCATTCATGTTCCTCAGAACCTCCACAGTATATCCACTCCTCCTTTCCCATCACAGTTCTTCCCATATTTGGATGCATTTGCCACACCTGCTCCTCTCCTTACATCTCCAGCCCATCCTCCTCCCACAGTGTCCTTCACAGTCCCATGTTCAATGTGTGTAGCATCTCCTCATGTAGAGTCTAAGTTCCTGGAGGGAACCATTTTCCTTCTGCCTCTTTTATATATTTTTGAAACCCCATACTTGGCTGGAAAAACAGTGGGCCTTCATTGCTGAATGAAAAGTGTATCAGTGTAGTGGTGAAAGTCTACTGCAGGGGAAAAATGGAGATTATATGGGCTGGAGACTCAGGAAGGATGGGATTTGCTTCTTCCCATGGCTGGCAGAGTTAAACCGATCAATGTCAAGGGTTTCCAACACTTCAGATTAGGCACTTTTCTTCCAGTAAAAAAATACAAAATGATCATTTGGTAGGTGAAGAGAAGATTATTTTTCCAGCAATTGGTGTCAGAAGAAAAGACCAAAGGAAACTCTCTATAGAAAACTATAGGAACTGAGAAGACAAAGACAATTAAACATAGAGGAAAACCTCAAGAAAGAAGGAGAATAAAAGAGATGGTGTGGAATTCAGAGGGTGGCCAGGCTAAGAGTGCGATTTCTCTAGAATCCTCTGTCCTAGCCCTGGAGGATGCATTAGGTTTAATGCAGAAAAATGACTGACAAATTACTAGGTCACTGAGTGTGAAATTTATATTTTTTGCTCCTTGCTTTCTCCCATCCTATAATTGTATCGACCTAAACAGTAAAAATATTGCTATTGTCTTCTTTATTGTGGCACCTCTGAAAAGGGAACTGCTGCGTCTTGGTAGATTATTTTCCCGGATAAATCTTTTCCTTGTGATAAATAAATCTCCTAACAGGGTCTTATTTAAATAACACTGTGCAGGGAGTGAGGCAGAAATCAAAAGATGAACCATTAAGCCTAGTAGTAATAGGAAGTGGCGGGCGTCACCGGCATGGCTGCATCCCTAGAAGCCACATCAATTAGGTATCTAATGTGTGACCCATCACATAAACCAGTCCAGCCACATGCCCCTTGTACTCCCACTATCGATTGTGGCCCAGATATTGGGAATTAAACTGAGCCTCCTAATTATCAAGCACACAGAGAGAGCGGCCGGTGCTGGTCCTGCTGTTGGGAGACTGAACTGCGGCCTCTTCCCGAGGAATTCCCCTCACAGTGATGAATGTGCCCTCCCTGTGACCTTGAGCTGTGAGTGTGTTTGCTTTATAATCAATCCTCTCTGAGTCATGGGGGGTGGGGGGTGGGAATCAGAGAAATCAGAAATAGCAACTGTTCCATGCATTTCAGTGACACAAGTGATTCTTGGGCTTTATCCAGGTTGGTTTTAGCAACATTTACTGTCTTTGGAGAAAATACTCTAAATCCATTTCTTATACATTTCTCTGGCTGTTATGGTCACCTCAGGTCATAGGGCTCTCTCCCTGCCCTGAGCTCTTAGCATATTTTCCACTCCCCGGTCTCTGTTCAAGGGCGTGTGTTTTGTCTTTTCAGCTCTTTTGTTCCTTAGGGCAAGTGCTGTAACCTATTTTGCTTTTGTTTTAAATCTTCTTTTGTGCATATGGTTGGACACACAGTAGATGCTCAATGAACAGTTGATAATATTGCTTCTTTTCAGTACTTCTGATTTCTTATACTGCTTTAAGCAGTCATTGTTTCCTAACACTGATAAATTTAGATGTTGCCTTTTGCCAAATTACCTACGCACATAAAATACCTACAGACAGCTGGCTTCAGGTCTCCTGGCATTTTCATTTAGCTAAGTTATGCCTAGTTAGTTCTCTTAATCTTCTTCTATGTTCCACATCTTGCCTTTTAATTTTTTACAATCTGGAGATGACAGCACCTTGGATAATTCAAGGGAAACATTTGGGGAAATGCCCAGGAGAGGAGAGTGCTGTAACCAAAAGAGGTTATGTCTGTGAAGTCTCCCCCTCCTCACTGCATTCACTGCACAGTGTATCAGCATTGAAATGCCCAGTGCAACCTGTGGACAACTGTTGGTGCCTGTCTCTGCTTGACCTTTGCTGTGTTCTGGAATGGGTGTGCTGGTCTACTGCCAAGGGGGTCCAGTGATATTTCCATCCACCCCAGGAGGAGGCGGAAATGTGGCCAGCCAATCAAAACACAGAATGGGGTAAAAGGGGATTGTTAGCAGCCTTTTTCAAACAACAGAATCGGTCGGTTTTTATCCCTGCAACATGGTCAGTGGTCCCAATATGCCCCTTTTGGTATACTGCAAAGTTCTCACATGACTGCAAAGAATAATAGATCTGCCTTGGAACCTATATATGTGCTCCCCATTACGTGGCTTTGCTCCCATTTTATATCATCCTCAGGCTGAATAATGTGTTTTTGATCAAAGGAAGCTTCCCAGTGAACTGATATTCCTTCCAAATGTGATCTTTGTCCAATGGACAAGGAACATGAAGCACCTTTTAAAAACAAGAAAGCAAGATGAGCATAGAGGAACTGGGTAGAAGACAGTGAAACCCCATTATATACTACCTCAGTATAGCATAGATTTTATCGTAAGTCCAACAATTTCTCTTGAGTCAACAACAGGAAGCCAGCAGAAGCCTGAGGCCAGTCAGAACCTGTGACACTAGCATTCCAACCACTCTTTGCTGAATTCAAAGCAAGAGGCTAAAAGCATCCTGTGACTAGCCATGTAAAAGGAAGGTAGAGCCACGCAACTGGTCTGAATGCAAAGAAAACAGGAGACAGAATGATATAGGAAACAGATGCCTCAGTTTAATTTCTAGAGCCTGGGCTATCTGTCTTTGCTTTTTTACTTCCTGCAGTGTGATTCTGGGCAAGCCACTCAGCCTCTCTGGGCCTCAGCTTCTTTATAAATTGGAGCAAATCATTACTGTCCACCCCATCCATCTCCTAGATTGGCTATAGAATTGCAGCATTTCAGAACTGAAAATCTAACATTCTTCTGTTACAGATGAAACAGTTGAGGCCCAGAGTTGTCAAGGGTGGATATAGAACTGGAGCTTTAGGAGGAACAGTAAGGACCATGATAATAATCACAGCCATGAGGTATTTGAGCAAGAAGTGACCTTGGGACTGATCTGGTACAATATCTTTATTTTTTTTAATGAGGAAACCAAGCCCAGAGAAAGAGAAGAATGAAGGGATTAGTGGGAGAACTGTAGGAAATATAAATCACAATAAATGTGTAAATAGAAATTCAACTTATTATCAGAGAAGTACAAAGTAAACTATAGTGAGATGAAGTTTCTCACTCATAATATTTGCAAACATTTTAAAGTCTGACAATTCCAAGTGTTGGCAAGAACTCATATCAATGGGAACATTCACTTATTGATAACGAGAATGTAAATTGTTACCCCCAATTTGGAGAGCAGCTTGTCATTACCTAATAAAATTGAAGATGCACATTTCCTATATTCCTACAATTCTTCTTATAAGTATTTTCCCTAGATTAACACTCATAGCAAGGTCAAAGAGACACATATATGAATTGTTCCATAGTATAAAACCAGAAATAATGCACAGGTCTATCACAGGAGGTTGAGTAAATAAACTGGAATGGTCCTATGATATGATATGGAGGAATGCAACAAATGAGCTAGATCACATGGATCAATCTCAGAAATTAAGTCCAGAAGAGACAGTTGGTTGGAGTGGTTTGCCTGAGAACTAGAAACAGCAGGGTAATAACAAAGAGGAAACAGAGCTAAGCTTTTGTGGAGAAGCAGAGGGCATTATGTGCATGATGTGATGTGATCCGGGCTTTTTTCCTGAATGCTTGTCCATCAGATGCCTGAAGTGTCATCATTAGAGTGCAGAGATTCTGCCTTTTTAAATCTCCCTGTCTCTGGCATATCAGAATTCCTAGCATAGAGTAAATTCTTAATAACATATTTTTTTTAATTAATGAATAAAAGCAAGAACCAATTCTATCCTTCCTTCTAGGAAGAAGCGCAGAGTAGATACAGCATGTTCTTTGGAGTTATTCTCATTGCATTCACTTCCTGGCCATTTCTCAGTCTCTTTGGGTTTTCACAGAGTGGAACTGCTTACTGGCCCCATTCTATTGACATCATTTCTGGAATTTGAATCTTCCCCTTGCATCCAAATGGGATACATCTGCTTGTCAGGACTCTTCTAGATGTCAGCTGATGTACCTCTTCATCTGGCTGTTTGTATCCTTTATAATAAACTGATAATTGTAAATACAGAAGTTTCCTGACTTTTACAAGTTGTTCTAGTGAATTAGCAAAGGCTGAGAGGATTGTGGGAAGCCCCAGATTTATAACCAGCCAGAAGTGCTTGGAGACACCCAGGACTTGTGGCTGGTGTCTGAAGTGGGGGCAGTCTTGTGAGACTGAGCCCTTAACCTGTTGAGTCCATGCTAACTCTGGGCAGTTAGTATCTGAATTAAACTGAATTGTTGGACACAAATTTGGTATCAGAGACTTGATGTTGGAGTGCATATGGTTTAAGTCATATCTATCTTAATGATTGATCAATGTATATTTATTTAGTGAAGAATATATGTAGGGGACTCTGCCAAGTACTATGGGGAATAATAATAATAATAATAACAACAACAACAAAGATAATGACAAATTTTGATTAAAGAATTACACAGAGAGCTTTCACATACTTTGACCCCTTTCATCCTAAGGACTACATTGGAATATTACAGCTTATGAAACATACTGGGCCAGCAAATTGTAGCCTTTCATGCACAAATTTCATCATGAATCTTTGCTTTCTTAGCAGGGGACACCCTTATAGTATGCCCCTACCCCCACCCTGGAGACTACAGTTTCAGGATGCCTGAGGTCCCGTGTAATTAGATATTGCTGTCACACAAAACCTAGTCTTGTCATCACATCACAAATTGTCCCTTCCGGATCCTCCACGCAGTTTGTACAGACAGTGGTTTTAGATTTTTCTGATCTCATGGTACCTAGAATTTGAGAGACCCTTTGAATACCCAGAAGGAATCGCAGGGCCACAATCTGTGGGTCAGGGACTCAGGAACCCTTTCAAAGGCCTCATAAAGGCTCAAGAGAATCCTTCCAGCAGAAATTAAATCATAGCATTTTATTTTTATCAGATACTTCCTATCATTTTCCCCCTCCCTTTGCTGCCATGAAAATTGAGAAACTGGGAATCCAATTACAAAGGCGAGATAAAAAGGAAAGATAGTAAAACATTTTAATTGGATAGAAGAGACGCTGAAGCGTGTTCTGCTCTGTGCTGCAAACGCTCCATGTGTCACAGCAGCAGAGTGGGGGTCACCGAAGACAGAAAGAGTCAGGTGACACGGGAGGGACAGGAACGGCCACGGAGTGTTCTGATCAGTAAGGGAACCACCATCGCATCCCCCTCGCCTCCTGGCTTTACTGATACCCTTTGGATCAACATACTGACAGGTGGAACGTAACCCAAATAAAAAAGACCCATTTCCTCTGTGGGGCTCATTCCAAATGTGGATTCTCAGAGCAGGGAAAGAGACATTAATAAAGAAACTTTGATAAAGGAACGTAGCTTTGGGAGGCTTTCCTTGAGTTGGGTCAGGGCTTTGCTTATGAGAAAAAGCAAAAAGAATCAAAGACAGAAGTTTTCAGCAACACTGAAGGAAAATACCCAATAGGGCTCTTTCACACTGGAGTGGTAATGTTGCACCACCACTGGGCTTACTACCCATGCCACTCAGACCTAGGCTCTGTGTCCAGTTTTCTGGCCTCCAGCTACTGCCAGACTTGGTAACCCCTCAGGGCTTCAGAGATCAGGGGCAATGCTGAAGGGCTTGTGAGTCAGGTTTCAAAGAAAGACCAATTAAAGGATGATTTAGTGGCCTTTGACTACATCAGAAGGTTGGTAGATGGAGGTGTTCCTGCTCTAGAACTAGTTCAATATCTAGAAAATAGGTTAGAAGTTCTATACTTCTCTCAAGGGCAAAACTTGATCATCAGAGAATCATCACTCACTGGAATGTATTGTCATGGGAAGGTCTTTGAAATTAAGGTCAATTCTTGATTGCCTTTCTGTATTCTGTTCTCACCAAGCCCAGTCCAGTTTGCCTCCCAAGTATGTCATGAATAATTGCTTCTCTCCATCTTAAACATCAGCACTCTGGTGAAAACATGCACCATTTTCTATAGGATGTTAGCAGTAATCTTCTCTTGGGCCCCTCACATTTATTCTGCTCTCAGAAGTGTCCTCCGCATTTCAGCCAAAGTGTTCTCAAAATGGAAATCTGATCATACCCCTTTGTTCTCAAATTAAAACTCTGTAAGGCGGAGCATGGATTGATCTTCATTCACTTCTCTGACCTTGATTTTAAACCACACTCTTCTTTACCCTCCACCCCGACCACATGACCTGCCATCCCTCTCCCTGACGTGTCTGTAACCCAGAACTCTCTTCTTCTGGTTCCCTCCTTCTTATCATTCAGATCTCAGCTTAATCTCGCTTTATCCAGCCGTCTCACCTGGTCACCCTAACCTCATAGCACCAGCAACTGTTCATCCTTGCATTCCTTTTTTCCCTTCTTTTTTAGTACTTTGAGCAACAGTCACTTCTTGTTATTAGCAATGTAAGGTTTCCTTGAGCAATGAATTAGTGTATACTGAACTGTTGCTTCGAGGGAAAAATACAGGGTTAGGTTTCTGCGCTCTGGTCAAAACATTTCAGACAATGAATCAATACATAATCTTGTTTTATGTGGGCTTCTGTTTAAAGAAACCTTATTTAGTATACATTGTTGATTAATTAATATAGAACTCATGGCCAGCAGCACTATAACTCCGGCCTAAATGAAACTTATAAAGCACATGTATTTTCTCCATAAGGCACATCACAACCTTCCTGCACTTTGGAACACTAGACAGCACTTCAGCACTAGGCTTGAGGCCATTTAAAACAGCAAATTCACCAAAAAAAGCACAAAAGTGCAAAAAACAAGACACCAAATAGACGGCAGAAGACACTTGTTTATGATACGAGAGCTAAAACAAGAAGGCAATGCATCGTCTTATTCAAACTCAGGTGGGAAAGTACATGTCTAGAGACTTGAATTTTTTGCTGCTCTGTGCAAGTCTGTGAATGACTTCAAAAGCGTCATGAGTGTTGATTTTGGTTTTACAAATACATTTTAGCAAGCAAGCAAATTCGCAAGTATGGAATTGACAAATAATGAGGATCAACTGTGTTTTATCCTTCACTGGATTGTAAACTATACAAAGACTGTCAGATGCTTTTTGCTTTCCATCTGACTCACAGTCCCTAACAGTGCCTGGGAAGTGGTTGGTGTGCAATGAACAGATGTGCAGAAAATGAAGAAATGTGAGAGTTGACCGAGGCTGGATGCTGGAAAAGATAGCAGACTTGGTCAGTTGCCTATCTATTTAAAGAATTAACCACCCGTGGGGCCTCTGTCTGGGAGGAACTCTGGGCTGGATGACAGGGAGGGTACCTCAGAACAGTTATTCTCATGATCTCCAGCATCCACATCAAAGGTTGTTGTGGGACTGTCCTACCTGAGATTTAATCCTTTATTGACTACATGTGTCCACAGCATGGACCACTCCCTGGGATCCTAGGTTTTGAGGGTTGGCCTCACCCAGATCCATGCTATGATTTTCTCAAAGTGGAGTGCATAAAGGGCCAGAGCAGAGACTAGAACCCACGGTTTCGGACCTCCACACAAGTGCACTTTTCCCCACACCACAGAACCCCCCTTCAAACAGCACAGTGTTTGTGGTTACAGCTTGTATTTCATCACTCTACCAATTATTGCCGAGGAAGGACACGTCCGATTCAGAATCTGTCCCTCCAAAAGGCCAAGAAAGTTTATTCTAATTTTTACCACCTAGTTGCTTTAGGACCCAAAACTCACAAATATACTTTGAGTTACCTCCCTGGGTGGTACTGCCATCAGCCATTCTACGGTGGATCTTGGGGACTTGAACCTAGGTGAAAATATTCTACCTTCATAACCAGGATAAGCAATTCTCTGACTTTCAGGGAATTTCTCACCTCATTTTATCTTCACAAACTCTGGGATGAAAGTAGAGTAGACACTTGTACCTTCATTTATGGAAGAACAGGTCCTGTTATCTCCCACACACTTCTGAGAGCAACTAGGAGGATTGAAATAACATGTGGAAAAGCCCTTCATCAGCACAGAGTAGTTTCTCAAAAAATATGTGCTACTCTGAGTTTTAGGGCCAGAGATGTAATTGCCTAAATTCACATTAGCAAAATAGTGAAGGAGGCGGTTTCCTTACTACTGTGTAATTGCTTCAGACAAACCAAAATTTGGGGATATAGAAGATGTTCCAGAAATGCTGCTCTGAGAAAGTAGGCCACAACATTGGCTACAGATAAATAGGTCTGAGATAATTAATCAAAGCACAGTCAGAGGGAGTTTCTTTCCCAGAGAGCCCCTCTCACCTACAAAGTCACCCAAAGGAAACTTTGCTGTGCCTAAGTGAGCCAAAGCAGAGGTGTCTGACAGACGAGTCTTCATATGATGCAGCTTTTCATCATGTCTCCTCCAGGCTTTAATGCAATGACCATAGCTAAGTTGCCCATATGTCTTGGTTTGCCTGGGACAGTACCAGTTTATATCTGTTGTCCTAGAGTTATTATTAATAGTGTCCCTTTTTACTCTCCAAAAGGCCCCCCTTTGGACGATAAATTATATGGCCACCCTATCCACAGACTACTACAACAAACCTGCTCAGCCTGCAATGCAATGCCTCACCAATCTGCTAAAAACCTGCCTGCACAACCTGGTCTCTCCTTTTTTCTCAACATCTGTTGGTCTGCTGATGATCCTTCCCTGTCCACAATTCATGCCATGTCCTTTTCCATCCATTTATATTATCTGTAATTTACTTCAAAATTCATTAGCATAGACAACATATTGGGCAAGTGGGTGTTAATTTTAATCTATACCCTAGAGGGGATTAACATTTGTATTTCCTTAATCAGTAATACATACTCCAGAGGTGGTTCGTTAGCATTTGAAAGACTCCAATCAGAAACCATAACTCCAGAGCCATCTACTGCAGGTCTTTAGCTTTCTTTATTTCTGGTTATGACCAGTGGCTTTGTTAATTAGAATAATGGATGTTAGAAACCACTTTTTTCACTGACAACTAGAAATATGGGATTTTTTTGCACTGTTTTACAGACGGTCTTGCCCTTGCACAAATAAGGTACAATAATCTAGCAAGAGCAACTTTCTCTTCACTTTGGAATGGTGTCCCCAGGGTCTGGAATCCAAATGGGTCCTGTGTCTTTGCTTATTAGACTGGAAGGTTACTGGAATCCTGCCACCAGAACACTGCTGCATCTGTTTCAGTACATGTTTTCATACAAGGACAGAGGGACGGGACCCACGATGCTTACTTACAGCACAGGTTGTGTGGTTGTTTTCATACCTGCCTGCTAATAAACTTGTGTGTGCATGACAGAATTGAGCACTCCATGGAAACCTGACTACCTGGTAAATTATATCCTGGAAGCAAGTTAGTAGGGAAACAGAACACTCTCCCACTTCTAACTTTGGAAGCTATCAGTACTTACCAAAAATAACTTAATAATGGGCATGGGTCAGTTTGCAAAAAGTTTCATGCCGGATCGCATGTTGTTTTTCCCTACTAGATTGCCCCTTCTTCCCACCCCTTGTTCCAATTTGTTCCCATCCTTCAAAGCCCAGTTCAAGTGCCCCTCATAGCCAAAGGGTCTCCTGACTATTCCAGTCCTTTTGGAATCCTGTCTGAACTCTATACCACTTAGAGTTGAACACACACAACCTAATAAATGGTTTTTTATTACTATTTATTTCTCTATTTTTGTATGCATACTTTTAAAAAACAGGACATTTATAAATGTCCTGGGCATGGAGATGTATCCTCCTTCCCTTGGAGCCCCTTTAATGTCTGACCCAAAGGTAAGCTCATATTATAGGCTCAGTAAATACTTGCTGACCAGTCAGCAAGTATACTTGCTGACCAGTCTTACTTAAAGACCTAAACCAACAAGCCTTGAGCCTCCTGTATTTGGATTGTGAGGCAACGGGGAGGCCAGCTGATGAAGGACTCTGAATTCCAGGCTATGGGTTTAGATTTGGTGGTGGGGAAAACTGGAAGCCATCATAGGTGGTTATTGTTATATTTCCATGTGAAATATGGGGCCAACAGAACAGTCCCAGAACATCTGTCCAGGCTGGAAGCCAACACACATCCTCCAGATGTTACTCAGGGATTTATGAATTCATTCTTCTTGCTCAGTTGGCAAGGAGGTAACAGAGGGATGGAGTCAAGATCCAAGGGGAAAACTGATGAAATAAAAGAGACATTATAAGGCACACCTTCTGAGAGCAGTCGATTTATAGGTTCTAAACATTGCACTATAAATATCAGCATCTTAGAATCTCAGAGTGAGAAAAGGCCCTGAGAGATCATCTTGCCCCACCCCTGCCCAATGCAGAATTATTAGCTATGGCAGGCAGGCTGCTGTTAATACGGGTCCCTTGCTGCTTCCTCTGGAAAGCTCTGTTTTTCAGAGGTCTCTCCCTCACCTTTATACCCAGTTAGGCTACTGCCCAGAGGAAATTTTCACAGTGCAAATACCTTTTTGTTTTCTTTTGGGCTCGCTTCTTTTAAATTTGTTTTCCTTGCAACACAAAGGCAGGCTGTCCAGGTGGTGTATGTTGTATCTATTTTGCTACCCTCACTTTTCTAATTAATTGTTCCATTTTCAAAGCTGAAACTGGCAGGCACTTACTCCTTTAGAGTCTCTCTATCCTTGCCAAAAACAGCCATGTTAAAAAAACAATTTTCTGACTAGGTTTTCCAAAGTTACAGCCTCTCTCATTCCAACCAGCTTGGCAAGAAGGAGGCCAAAACACAGATTAAGCCATTTTCTCCTCGTTATCGCCCCATTAAGCTTGCAAAGATGCTGTTGAAGCCCAGAGCTTCATCTACCTGTTCTGGCCAGGGAGCTGGGAGAATTTAGCACCTTCCTCTGAAAGGAGCCATTTATTCAATGAGTCAGGGGGAGGCTCCTCCTCTCCTGGCTGGAAGAGGCAGCCCCGCAGTACAACCTTGGCTGCTCAGAACCCTTGGAGGATTCTGGTGAGGCAAGTTTTCTAGGTAGCTCAGGATGGCTTCTTTAGACTACAAAATTCAAAATAATTCTAGTTACTTTTGGAAGAAATTTCTACAAAGTATATTCTGAATTTCCACATCTTCTTCAGTAGAGAATCCTAATGATCACTTGATCCTTTCTTGATTTGCTGAAGGTCATCTTTCCTGATACCAATCCTCCTGGCTTAAATGAATGAAATCAGTTGGGCAATGCTGATGGTTACACTCAGAATGCAAGAGATTTTGGATTCTTATATCTGAATATAATAGTTTTTTATGCTTCCTTCCTTTATCATAATCAGTGAATCTACCTTCAATGTGATGTCCTCAAAAGGACATCTAATTTACACACACAACAACATGGATGGATCTCAAAATAATTATGCTGAGTGAAGAAGTTGTACAAAAACCAACCAACCAACCAAAAAAAATATGGATCCACGTTGTATAATTCCATTTATGTAATGCTCTATAGAATGCAAAGTAATCTACAGTGATGAAAGCAAATCCGTGGTTGCATGGAGTCGGGGCGGGGGTGGGGAGGAGTGATTACAAAGGGGCTTAAGGTAACTTTTGGGGGTGATGGGTATGTTCACCATCTTGATTGTGGTGATGGTTTCAAGGGTGTACGTACTTGTCAAAACTTATCAAATTGTATACTTCCAATAAGGATCATTTATTTTATATCAATTATACCTTGATAAAACTATTTAAGTAAGTAAACAAATAAATGAGTAAATAAAAGCTATCTACTCATTCACTCAAAGTCTCGCGGGAGCACTTGAATGTGAAGGCAGGAGGCAAGCCCTGTGCGGGAAGAGAGAGGCTGGGGGAAGAGGACGGCAGAACGCAGGGCTCTCTGAGCAGACCTCTCAGCGAGCAGTAGGGAGAAGCGCCTGGTCTGTGGTGTGTGGATCTCACCATCTACCGGAGCCTAACTCTGCCACAGGCATGCAGTCATCTCTTCGTGGTATTAACTCTTTACTCCTCACAAAGACTTCATGAGGTGGAGGTGTACATTTTTTTAACTTATTTTATAGATAAAATAAAAGAGAGATCAAGGCAAAGTGGGTTCCTAATGTGAGAGGTCACCTAAAACGTACATCCTAAAGATGGTTTCCAAAGGACCAAGACAGACACACAGAGGTAAGTACATTTATGTGATATTAGGACCAAAATGCTTAAAGACTTTATTTCTTATTCTTCAGTAGGTGTAATGGGAATTTGGTAACTGTCCCTACAGTGAAAGAAGTTTCAAGAAGTTAAAAAAAAAAAGTAATAATCAGGGAAGTCCTCAAGGACATAGAAGATGTAACTACTACATGCTACTCCCCAAGTATTCGCTATGTGCACTAGTTCTACTGGCTGTTGTTTAAAATGTCTTTAATAAAGGATTAACAAAAAGTTCTCATCCAATAGGCAAAGCAAAATGCAATTGCTTTTTGGGTTCCTAATATGCAAACTTACATTTACAGTAAAGGGCAATGACTGTGATTCAATTTTTATATTAGCTCTTCTATTGTATCACTGATTAAATACAAATCCTGAAGCAAACAATTCAGCATTGACCAGGCCTGAAGGGACAGAAGCAAGGGAAGAGGATGCAAAAAAAAAAAAAAAAGCAGAAATATTCCTTTGACCTTAAATTATTAGTTTTTGTAAGAAGAAACTGAGACTAATTGCAGAACTTGTTATGTATCTTTGTAGTGTATCATATACCACTAGGCACAATAAACTATATATAGTTCTCAGTATAAAACTGGGCTCAGTCAATCTCAACAGTCACTTTTATCAAGTTAAAGAACCATTTCAAAATATTGTTATGAATAGCTGTCAGTGCTGGGTGGCCTAGTGTGTAGCTCAGTGCCTGGTACCCAATAAACACTTATTTAATTAATGAATGAAGTCGAGATCCTGTTGCCCAGAATAAGCACAGTCGGCCAAGCATTACTCTTTTTTATTTTTTAACAGGGTGTGTTAAGGACTGATGGGGTACATTGCACAGCTCATTTAGAAGCAGAGCAGGAGTTTATTCCCCTTTGAACCTCCCACTGTCCCTAGCTTGGTGTGGAGCTCCTTGTGCGCCTTCAATAAAGATTCATGGCTTAAGTGATTGCAATTTACTGACTCCATGATTCTTTTCAAGACCAGCACTGAGACAGATCCTCCCTTATTTCCTATGTGTATTATGAATTACACTGTCAATACAGTGTAATTCATAATATGAATTACACTGTCAATACAAAATAAATGGCATTAAACTATGCATTGGATTTTAAGAAAGTGCCTTAAAAATGCCTTTCAGATAGTCAGTCGGCCCTGCATTGTGCCTCATTCCTACTGCAGAGACTCTTATATATTCACTCTTGGAGAGGTTCAGTTACTGAGTCTATAGCAGGATACAGTCACTACTACAAATAAGGATTTTTTTCCTATCTAAATATTTTCATCTCTTAGTTCCAGACCACTTCGCTTGATCCTCTGAGAAAGCAAATAATTTCTTCCATCAATGAATATGATTCCTCAGAAGATATTGATACATTTGGGAGTATAATTTGGCCAGGGAAGAAGATAACCTGAAACCACAAACTGCCCTAAACACTCTATTATTACCAAAGAGAGTAAAGCTGAATTGAGTTGGAGAAAACCATTGCTGAATGATAAATTGCCAGACCCTGTGTAGCTCAGGATGTTGCAGCCCATTCACCCCAGCTGCATTATCATGAATTCTTGAGGAAAGAACTCTAAAATGGAAAGCCTACAGTCAGGATTTGAATGGCTGCATTGGCTCCCTAAGGTGGCCTGAATCTTGAGAAACAAGGCTGGGAAAGTCACTCCACACATCTCCCTACCCCTGACCCTTCATGTTATTTTCCTCATGCAAAAGCGCATCAGCCAAATTGCTGCCAGTACTTTTATTCCAGTTTAATCTGTGGATCTAGTGTAGAAACCACAATTCCAGAGACTTATCTGCAGACCAGCAAAGCAGTTGTCAGGCTGGGTAAAGGCTTTGACTCCACCTAGCAATTTTTTATACCTCTTTGGGCTTTTGTCCTCCTCGAGTTATAGTTATGTATTTGTCTTATTTCCTCCCTTCTGATGTCTTGGAAGCCCCTTGAGAGAATATTCTCCAGCATTCATCCAGGTTCTGATTGCCAGTGGACACATCACATATTTGAAACATGCAATTGACTTCCAGGGAGAAACCTAGCAGTATGAAAACAAAGTAACTCGACCATATCTGTTGATGGAATGTCATAGCTGCCCTTCACTTCAGAGAAGTTTTAGAAAAAGAGGAGAGAGTAGACATGGATTTCCAAGGGGCAAGGATTTAGCCTCTACAAGTAGCCAAGTTCCTCAGATCCACCCAGCTGCCCTCCATGGGCAGAGACAATGCACATCACTGGTAACCCCACCCACCATCTGTACAGAGGAAGTTCTGAATATGGGCTATCTCCAATGACTAGAAGAGATCACTTCATATTTACAGATAAACATATGGAATCTGCTTTAAAATATTCCAGAGAAACAAGACTTTTTTTGTTTTTGTGGTTTTGGTGCTGGTGGGGAAATAGATGAAAAGAGAATGCAGAATGTGGACAGTTGCTCAAGGTGGGTGATGGTATGGGAATATATTATTCTATTTTTGTGTATATTTGAAAGATTAAATAATTTTTTTAAATTTTAGGTGTAAAGTAAGAAAAGAAAAAGTTACTTCACCACCACCCTTAGAAACTGGCTGAGGGAGGGAAGAGCAGCTTTCTTCTGCTTGTTAGAATTTTTATGTCATCTTAAAATGATTTTGGATGTGTTTAAGAGGATATTACAGGAGGCTTTATTTTAGGTCTTACTTCACTAGGGCCCCAAATCTGAGAACAAAGGGAGTCAGTACCCATGTATTCTAAGATGGGTTGCCTGTATGTCTGTGCAGTAGTTGCTAGGAAGGTGGCTATTGTGGGTTGGATTGTATCCTCCAAAAAAGATATGTTGAAGCCCTAACCCCAGGTACCTGGGGTTCTTTGAAGATGTAACTTACTTAAGGAGAGGCCATACTAGATTAGTGGGGGACCCTAAATCCACTGACTGGGGTCCTTACAAGAAGGGGAGATGAAACACAGAGACAAGCACAGAGGGAAGACCACGTGAAGACAGAAGCAGAAATTGGAGTGATGCATCCACAAGCCAAGGAATGTCAAGGATTGCTGGCAACAACCAGAAGCCAGGAGAGAGGCCTGGGACAGATTATCCCTCAGAGTGTCCAGAAGGAACCAACTCCACTGACCCCATGACTTCAGACTTCTATTCTTCAGAACCGTGAGAGACTAGATTTCTGTTGTTTCAAGCCACCCAATGGTAATCTGTTATGGTGGCTCTAGGAAACTAACAGTGGCCAAACACTAATTCTGCTGCCCATAGCCCATGACTCCTTCCTCTACCATATGAGATGGGGCTTTATGAGAGAGAAGGCTGGGGAGAATGGATTTCCGTAAAGAGAGTTTCAGGGATCTGTGACTCCTCCCCCTCAACTCCCCACATTCAACTAGGTCAGAGAGCTTCCAGAAGCTGCCAGGGAGCTTGATTTGTATCCCCTGGATTTTGGACGACCCAGAGCCTGGTACCTGATTCCCTTCTGAAGATGTCCAAAAACTGCAGCAGCCTATGATGGCTGAGGAAGGAGTGGGGACTGTGTTGGCTTCCAGGTATTTCCTGTGGGTTAGAGGAAAGGCCAGTGGGTTCTGCAGAAGCTGGCTCAGCATAAGCCCTTTTGAAAGGACCTTGATCAAGAACTTTGTCTGCCAGGATGAGAAAGACACACAGAAAGATTTGACATGAGCTTTACCACCAGCAGGGAAAGCCCAAGTTGTTCAGATAGAGGAGGCATCACGGTGCCTAGAAACAAGTCAGGGTTGGACCTCAGAGGACATCAACAAAGAACTCACAAAAGTGCCCCAAGAGACAGAGAGCCAGTGTTTGTTCAGCTGACACAAAAAGGGTCCAATGTGGTAGAAGGAAAGAACTTCTATTACAAGTTATGCTCTTTTCCTCAAATACTCTTTCCTCATTGTAGCCAGTCTAGGGGGTCAGAGAGTGCAGAAACAGACTCTATCAAGAAGAAGGTGGAATGAGGAAAATATATAGAGCAGATTTCTCCCACTTCTCCCTGAGGTCTGGTGGAGTGGAGCTTTTCACCACTTTTGACCTAATATTCTAATTCCTGAACATGAGACTGTTTGTTGATATCTAGTGACTTGGAAAAGTGACTTGGAAAACTAAGGGCTCTGAGCTATCACCAAAGATGGAGAAAGCCAGTGGCAGGAAGAAATTAATTTGGTTCCTTCCTACATCCTCTTCAGTATAAGCTTGTCCAGTAAACCAATTACACTTGCTAGTTTTACCTTCTCTAAAATAGTATAAGCTGCCTAATGGTGAGAGTGGTGTCATATATGTCTCTAGTTATTTCACCCAAATGTCTAATAGAATCTTGGGCACAGAAATATACAGCAATAATTTTAGCTAGTTATATATTTCTTACTTTCTTTGGATTTTATGATATATCACAATATCTATTATTCATATAATTTTTGAAAATGTGTGAAACACTTCTGTGTTTGTGGATGTATGTTGTAGGTAATTTTATTTTCTCAACAATCACATAAATTCAGGAAGGCAGAGATTATCCCAAACTTCTAGCTCAGGAAGTAAAGACTCAGTTTCTCTAGCTAGTGAGTGGCCATGAAAGACTCGAGCCATAGTCTTCTTATTTCAAACCCAATGCTCTTTTTCTCCAACACAAGACTTCCTAATGGTTTGGGGAGGAAAGGTCTTAGGAGTCCAAGAGTGAATGATAAACAATTATACTGAGTGGGAAGGAAAAGACTCACCTGGCTGCATTACATCCATGACCTCACATCTGTGTACAGAGCTGGAAAAGGGTGCATGTGTGCTCATTCATGAAGCCCATTCATGAAGCCCATATCCATGTTCCCATGTCCTACTTGGGGTGGATGGGCAACCTGCCTTACCCAGTAAATCATCCATCACTCAAAGACAGGGGCCACGGCTAACATTCCTAGTCCATCCCTCCTCAGACCTGGCAGCCATGCAGTATCATAATTCATGTACAGAAATGTTTTTCCAGCTTCCCATTAGAAGGCCATGTGCTCTGAAATGCAGCTTCAAGCCTAATGATAAATTTTCCCCAAGCCACCCACACTCCTTTGCCTGTGACCAATTGCACAATTTCAAATCCAGCTGGCCCAGCTTAGGGAGGTGGTTGGAAGCCAAAAAAAGAGTTTGTCTTGATGCAACACAACCATGAAGAGTCGCAATCATAGCTCTGGGTTCCCTAGTCCCTTGCTTGATCCCAGTGAGTGAGCTGGCTATGATATCAGCTCTGTTCACTTTCCAGGTCTCAGCTCATAGCCAAAGGCTCATCAGCCAACCTGGATATGATCCAAATTTAGTCACTAGAATCCAAAGTTATTTAATTCTTTGAGCCTCAGTTTCCTCATCTGTAGAATGAGATAATCATGTCCTCTTTGCTGAGTTGTTATGAAGATTAAGGAAGATTATACATGTAAAGCACTTGTCACTGTGCCTAGCACATAGTATGATCTCAATAAACGGTGACAATGATAATAATAATGGTATTAAAGTATAAGTATTACTTATTATATTTCAAACCATGATGGCTTGGAATCTGAACTGGCTATCTGCCTAGTTGAAATTATCAAAGTTTTCTTCAGATCCATGCAAATTTAATGAGCTAAAGTGTCAAATGCTCCATTCTATTGACTTTTTTTCCCAAATTGACACCTACTACTAGTCAAGCATTGTGCTGGGCACTGAGGGAGTTACAAAAAGGAGGAAGACACACTTCCAGACTTGCAGAAACTTAGACTCTCACAGCAGAGACAAGGCAGACACATTTTAAACCATTAGATGACATTACGGTCTGGTGACAGTCTAGCAAAGTGAAAAAAGCCTTTCTTTCCAATCCCAGTAAAACGTGTCCCTCCTTAGAAGTTATCCCAGCTGTCAGTCATCAGCTTTGGCCCCCAGGGCCCAAACATGTATCTAAATGGAAGCTACTTTGGGACACAGGGCATTGTCATCTGCAAATTGATGTTCATGTGAAGGTCTGTTAGGTAGGAGGAAGGGGGTCATTGTAGAGGCTTGGGTGCCACCAGCGTACACACACACACATACACATCATCCCCAAGGGTCCCCACGTTCAGTCTTTTTGAAACGAGCTTGCTCACCATCTTGCAAGAAATATATAATTGTATGGCCGATTTCTCCATCATAACCTGCTGCATAATACAGAAGAAATGCTACCTTGCCAAAGGAAATAAAACATTGGCAATCAACGTGTCTCCTCAGACCTTGTCAAAGAGCCATAACTGTAACAAAATAAACAAATAGATGATCAAAACATTCCTTTGCCCTTTCCCCTCATTTGTCTCTCTACTTTTTTTTCACTTTGAATGCTCCATTAGAGTGTAGAAAATTTCAGTTTTCTCCAGCTCTGGAAAAATCGTTAGGCCCTTTTGCTGCTCGGCTTTGGAAACATTTGGAACAAATTATCTCTACTTTTGGAATCTGAATAAAGGAATGTGAGCCTCACTGGAGAAATGTGAAATCTAGGGTGGGATTCACAAAATGGTTTAAGGTTTGCTTTTGCACACATACTTTTTTTCGAATCTGTTTGGGTTTGGAACATAGTATAAGAAAAATAAGAGGACTTACAATGGACTTTCAATGTGCTTTCCGTAATTCCTTTGCTTTTCACAAACCCATGGGCCCCTCCCCCAGTGCTCTATCATCACCCCTCAGTAGCTTCCCGTCTTTAATGTCAAGCGTGTGCTTCTTACATAACATGAAATTCACCAGTTAGGGAAAAGCCAGAGGAGGGAGATTTAATCTTGACCCAATCTCGTATAAACCTTTTCTTATGCTGCCAACTTCACGATGTCCAAACACTCCTCCCAGAAGTTGACACAGCCCCCTGAGGGAGCAACAGAGACTTCATGAATCTCAGTACCCAGTTGTCTTATCTGAGCCCCAGTGCAGCTCTATCCCAGCAAAACTTCAGTCCCACTCAAGCCCTAAAAAGGTTCTGACAGGGCTGATTTCAGTCTTATGCTGCTTTCCAAGACTTTGCCCATCTTTTCTGTTCCTGGTCCTTTGTTTAGTGTTCATGTTTAGTGATAACAGGAAAGAGGGCTTAAGAGGCCGAAAGATGACACAGACATCTTCCTTGGGCCACAGGCTGCTTCTAAGACATTCCTCCTGGGGTTTCTAGGCCATACTCGCTTCTTGCTGTGCAGGCACAAGCACCTTCAGGAAGAGAAGGTACTCATTTTCACAAAAGATGCCAAAATCAGGACGGTAAGGAACAGAGAGTTCTAGAACTTTTGCTTCAGAAGGGGGAAAATCCTTACGGAGAACATTTTTTTTTCCCACTTTGCTTTTCCAGTTACTAGGAGAGCTATGGTGATAGCACCTGCTTAATTTTCTGGACAGTATGTTTTCAAAATTCTCTTCAGTTATCTCTGTACAAACATATTTGTCATATCACATCCATTTTTAGTTCAGAAAAGTGTGGAAACAGTATTTCTATAGTTTCTGAAGGCTCATTCAGAGTTTCCCTAAGAACTCACCAAATTTCATCCTTTGCTTCCCTCATCCCTACTCCCACAGCCCAGTTGGGTAAATATGCACCAGATCCAACAAAGGACATGATAAAAGTACCTGGTTTAGTTCACCCACTGAAGAATGGATAAACCCAATGTGGTATATAGATTCAATGGAGTATTATTCATCCTTAAAAAGGAATAAAATTCATACACGTGCTTTAACATGGATGAACCTTGAAAACATTATGCTAAGTGAAATAAGCCCAATACAAAAGAACAAATATTGTATAATTTCCCTTATATGAGGTACCTAGAATAGGAAAATTCGTAGTGACAGAAAGTAAGGTTTACCCGGGGCTGAGGAAGGGGAGAAAGAGGAAATAGGAGGTTACTGTTTTATGTGCTCAGAGTTTCTGTTTGGGCTGATGAAAAAGTTCTGGACACGGATAGTGGTGATGGTTGGTGACACTGTGAATATACTTAATGCCCCTGAATTGTACCCCTAAAGATGGTTAAAATGGTAAATTTTATGCTATGTATATTTTATCACAATAAAAAAATGTGTAGGGGTTATTGGTTTGGAGACACTTATTACTGGAAAAAGAGCTCCAAATGCACATTTTTTGCGTATAAAGAAATACATTAATTACGTACAGCTGCTATCATGTAGATGGAATCACCATAATAGAAAATTGTGCTGTATAGAAACTTACTCCGATCCGGGACATTTTGGACAGAGCCTCATTTATTAAGAGTAGGACTGGATAACCCTCCACGCAGTCTTCCTTCAAGAATTTCCTAATGAGGCTTCCTACACTCTAGACAGGAACTGAGGGTAGGAAATTTGTAGACCCTGCCTTAGATCTGCTTATTCAACATGCAACATGAAAGAGGCCTGCTCGGAGGAATGTCTGCCTTCATTTCTTAGCACTTGGGTTCAGAAAGCACCAGAACTAGAGCTCCACCCTTTTATATAGTAACCCTGCTGACTAATAAATGGGACCAACGTGAGGACCAGTCATCACTATTCATGAGGATCACAGCCAACTCTTCAGACTGAGGAGTAAAACCTGTGAGGATCATGCATTCAGGTGGAAACACTTCTAATAGAAAATTGTGGTTCTGGGAACTTTACCCACATCAGGCACATTTTGGATAGCACATTTCTTATCATTTTGCTTTCTGGCTAGCAAGAAGCAAAGCATGGTTTAAAATAAGTAGCGCCATCTTGGCAGTCCCCTCTTAATTTGGAAAGATGTAGGAAAGTGTGAAAAAAGGCCACCCAACTAAGCATTGGGAGGGAGGGTTTGGAATGCAGACTCTTCCATTGCATATGCCTCTGGGTCAGTCACATCACTGCTTTAATCCTCAGCTTCTCCACAGGACAAATGAAAGGCTGACCTAGAGCAGTGGTGGAAAGAAAGGTGGGCTTCGAAGTGTGTTCTAAGAAGTACTGATGTCTGGGATCTCATTCCCACTTACCGATTCAGACTTTGTATGTGTGGATTGGGGGGATGTGTAGCAATAAGTTGGGGAGTTGGGGGGGTAGCACACACACATAAGTTTTGAAAACAATTCCCCTGACAAGTCAACATGCATCCCTCCCTGGTTAGCATAAACTGATCAAAGTTATAGCTAAGGTCACTTTCAGTTCTAATATCCCTAAGATTTTATTTAAAAAAATAAATAAATAAAAGACTGAAAACCCACAAAGACCATTAAACGCGGCTGTTACAAGGATCAAATGAGAAAATGATGCATATGGATGTCCCAGAATACAGTGCTATACAAATGTAAGCAATTATTAGGGCTCCCATAATTCTGTGCGTTATCCAAGTGGTTCATCAGATATTAACCAAATCCTCTTAGATTATAAATTCTGCAATGGCAAGTCTAAAGAACAGGATCTACACTTGGCACTTTTCTTTGAGTTTCTCCTCATGAGAGCATTTACCAGTGTAATAATATCCTTATTTGTTTTCTGATAATGCGAATGCATATAAGTCAGAAGAGGACAAACTAGACGTGTACCCATTTCCCAGCAAAAGTGAGCCATGGAAAGCCTGGATTTATCTAAAATCTGCCCATTTTTCCCAGCTCAGAAGCTGTGTATCCTGAAAATTTCTGGTCTTACCAAAGAGGTGTATCATTTTATTGTTACCACCCTGTCTCCAGAAGGTGATATTCATCCCCATGCCTTGGCTTTTAGAATGACCTCTGAGGTGGAGTTGGTTAGCATGCTACAAAGGATGGAAGTCTCTGCCTAGAAACCTTCATTTCCATTGAGATAATGAGAGGGCTGTCACCTAAATTTTCATTGTTTTAAGAGCAAGTGGAGGCTGACAGTTTCCTTTCAAGCTTGAATGATGAAGAGAAAACATCCCACAGCCTCATCTGGCTGCCTTGCTGCGAGGTAATGAGCCCTGTGCAGCACCCATCTCTGCTAGACTGGGATGACCTTCTGTCTGGTAATGCATCAGGGAAGAGTGAAAAATGCACCGCAGGCCCCGCCAACAGTTCCCCCACGACATGCTGAATGTGCCAAATGGTTTAGTAAATAGATCTCAAGTTACGTGTTGAAACATATTCCAACATATTGCAACAGAGCATATCTCAATCTAAAGGTCACGCTTTACTTTGCAGAGACCCTGATGAAGGGGTCTGGGGGCTGGCTGGAAGGTGAATGTCATGGAGATGAGGGTCAGGGGAAAGAATATTTGTAACATTTAAAAACAAATTTCACAAACTTCCCTGGCTAATTGCATTCTATTCTCAGTTCAGACAGGGAATTTTATTTGCTGCCAGTCTTTGTTCCAAGATTTGCTGGAGTTTCTTGGGATAGGGTAACAGCTTGGGGTGGGGAGGCGGGAGGCTGGTCCTGCAAAAGCTGGGAGAGTGTAACTGAAGGGGTGAGGCCAACATGGAGTTCAAAAGGCTCCAACTTTCCCGACTTCTTCCTTTCTCTTTTTCTTTTCTTTCTTTTTGATGTTGGCTGTTTATTTCAACTTTCATGACTTCTTGTTTTCTTTGTCTTTAGAGTCCTTGGGGGAGGAATAAAGGAGGACATAGTGATGTGAATCTGCCTTAAAATAATTGCCGGCGATTGCTTGGGTGCAGAGAAGAGTAAAAAGATTGAAAAAAATGGGATCAAATCTGGTCTTGCAAGTACTGGGAATCAGTGGTGGACTCCATGGTATGGTTTGAAAAATGCCTGGAGAAGGGACCTCCTGCATCCACCATTATTGGCTTCACTACTCAGGATCCTAAAAAAAAGTGTTTTACTTTGATTTGATGGATACTTTTTGAACATCTATTATGTTTCTAATGATGTATGGTATCAAAAGGTCAATACCTATCTCCAAAGAGTTTACTCCCATTTGAGAGATGGGCACATAGCCCACTACTCCCACTAAGCACATTGCTTTTTTGTGCTTTCAAATTATAATATCGCTCACATTTTTCTCTTTTGCCCTCCTCCTCACTGCCATAAAACTCGAAATCTCTGGATCTGCATTTTATTTTATTTATTTTTAAATTTTTTTTTGCGGTACGCGGGCCTCTCACTGTTGTGGCCTCTCCCGTTGCGGTGCACAGGCTCCGGACGCGCAGGCTCAGCGGCCACGGCTCACGGGCCCAGCCGCTCCGCGGCACGCGGAATCCTCCCGGACCGGGGCACGAACCCGTGCCCCCTGCATCGGCAGGCGGACTCTCAACCACTGCGCCACCAGGGAAGCCCTGGATCTGAATTTTAAACAGAGTGCTAAGTGTAGTTCAACGGACATCTTTGAGAACGACAATGAAAAGGGAAAGAAAAACCTGTTACTTCCCCAAATTTATTAGTTCAAAAGCCCCAGAAATCATGGTGTTTGGGTGGTGGGAGAAGGGAGTCAGGCTATATACTGGTGTTTGGAACCTGTCCTGGCAAACAAGTCCATTGAGATAACTTTAATTTATGTGGGTGGCTGTGTAGCAACACCACTCTGAAGAAGGAAGTACCTGGATGCTGTGGGGGGCATCCTCAGTCTCCAGAACACGTTGACTCAATGATGTTCAGTTGAATCTTATTAAATTGCTGATATTTTACTGGTTTTGACTACAGAATGACAATTTCCTAGAGCTCAAACCAATACAAAGCAGAATTCGGAAGAGTCATAATGGAAGTAAAAGCAATCAAAAGGAGAGAGAAAAACATGGTTAGATTCAAGTCTTTGTACTTATTAAATCTCCATTTCTTTCTAGCTGTGAACTGAATGTTTGTGTCTCCCGCAAATTAATATGTTGAAACCTAACTCCTAATGGGCTGGCATTAGTAGGTGGAGTTTTTGGAAGGTGACTAGATCGTGAGGGTGGAGCCCTCAGGAATGGAATCAGTGTCCTTTTAAAAGAGACCTCAAAGAGCTCCTCTGCCATGTGAGGACACAGGAAACAATGACCATTATGAAACATAAAGCAGACTCTCACCGGACACTGATTCTGCTGGTGCCTTGATCGTGAACTTCCCAGCCTCCAGAACTGTGAAAAATAAATTTCTATTGTTTACTAGCCACCCGGTCGGTGGTATTTTGTTATAACAGCCTGAGTGGACTAAGACACCTCTCTTCTTCTCATTGCCCTTCCCAAACTTATTACATCTTTATGGGCAAATACTTTAAAGGGGGGATATGGTATCTGGCTGAGAACAAGACTCTAAAAGATGGTATTTAACACAAGAAGTGGCTTCTGGGGAGAGGCCTGACACAAGAGTAGGGAAAAATCATTGGGAAGCTGAGTGGACAAAATTTGTTATTTTGCAGTTCTGTTAATATTTTGCAGTTCACTGAGGTTCTTGTTCCAACAGTATCAAAGTGTTTGCATTAGTTATAATGCATTAAGGAACATACATAGAATTTATGCAGCAAAATCCCCAAATCCCTTGGTTCCCACCATCATTTGTTTACCCTGTAAACATAGTCTTGCGATGTCCATAAGTTCTGAATTATACACCTCAAGGCCACTATGCATTAAGATGCAGCCAGGTGGTATTTTTACTTGTTTGTTTTGTATTTATGTTAAACAGAACCAAAAGAAAATCATCTCAACCTGACATTCATCTCTGTTATCTAATTTTGTGTTTCAAAACAATTATTAGAAAAAAAGTCTGTGTGATCTTCAGTTTGTCAATTCAAGCACTGGGGATAACTAATTATGTTGGATGACTTTTGAGGTACTTCCAAATCTAGGAGCCTCAGGTTCTCTGATACAGTACAATAGATAAAGCACTGGGCTGGAAGTCAGGAAACCAGGGTTCCAGGCCAACTCTGCAAACACATAGCTGTGTGAGCTTGAAAAGTAGACTTGAGGAAGACTCTTTTGCTCATCCATAAAATGGGAGAGGATTGGAACAGATATCTCATTACAGATCAACCCAATATTCCTGGAGAGGCTGAAAAAGAAAGAGGGGAATTTCCTAACTGCACGTGGGAGAAGAGGAGGAGGTAGATCAGAAAATGACATTTTCTGACCTGAAGTGTTATGAATGTACCTGAAAGGTCAAACAAATGCGTAACATTTATCAGATCGATTGTGCTCACTTTGATGGGACATTCCATGTCAGCACATGCTACAGAAGTCTCATTCCAACCTTCTGTGTGGAGTTGATGTCTTTAGCCAATTGTCAATGTGCCCGCCCTTTGAAATATGTCTTTAAGCCCTCAATTAATGTTCACTAATATTTCTTATTTTGAAATAAGAGTTGATGTTCTAAGTTGATATTCTTCCCAAATGGCCACAATCTCCAAGCTCTAGGTTCTAAGCAAGTTAACCTAAACAACATGCATTAGCACTAAATTGTACGATTTATCCTATCAACAAATGTAAGGTATGTCAATCCCAACCAGGAGGACAATTTTGCAGCTGGATAAAATTAATAAGATAAAAGTATTCCCCATTTATTCCTACTTTGAGCTCCTCCAAAATAAGCCCTAGAGAATGGACGGTTTTATTTTCTGAAATCAAAATCATCTAAATGTTCAGATATGTGTCTGCCATCAAAAACATCACCAACAGATCAGAATGATGCTCCTTATCTCACCTTGTTTCTCACCACCATGTCCCTGTCTCATCCTAAACCACGAAACAAAACAACAAAGCAAAACAAAGCAAAACATTAGACTGGCCAAGTTTTCAATGATTCAACTGCTAGGGCATTATAGAATCAGCCAGAGAGAATACGCCAAAACCTCTTCACCTTCCTCCTGCCTGGTGCCCTTTGGGAGTCTCTACAAATGTCCCTCTGATCTTTGCAGCAGCTCTAAAAATAGCAGATGACTGCTCAGTACAGGTGCTGTTTGTGAAAATGTTCTCCTTGCATTTAGCCTGCCTGCCTCAGTGATTAGTACTCTGTAGATACTCAGCATCCCCTGGACTCTGCTGTGTCAGCTCTTCTTTATAATAGTGCAGGAGCTGGAGGATAATTCCGGGACTGCTGTTTCTAGGGACTCTCTCTTTCCCTCAGAACACAGAGAGGGCTTTCTTCCTCTCTCATCCCACATTTAGGGCTTCATGCTCCAGAACAACCATTGAGGGAACCTCAAAATGAGTCTGTGACTACAGTGTCCCCCAGAAAGTACCAGATTTTTCAAATACATCTTTCTATATAGAACTGGCACACATGGGTGGGGAATGAAAAATCAGGACGCCAAAAGTGTAGTTCTGTTCCTGGCTATTGTTCTTTGCAGACCTTGCAGTGATTATATTCATAAAATCATAAGATGATATCTCCTGACAGAAGCTCAGAGGTCATCTGGTCTGGGGTTGTTGAGCCTTAGTATGCATCAAAATGTTTCCTGGTAAGCTTGTTTCAAGTGCTGATTTTCATGTTCACCCCCATAATATTCTGATTCAGTAGGTCTTGGGAGGAGCCAAGGGATCTACCTTTATAGACACGGACCCAGATGATGTGAATGCAGTTGATCCTCAGACTAAATAGTGAGAAACGCTTCTCCAAATAATTCTCTTATGCAAAGATGAGGAAAGTGAGACCCAGGGTGTGGAAGGCGTTCTCGAACTAGGGCTGTGTCTAGAGCCCTGGTTCACTATCTTCTTGTCCACAGTTCTCTCCATATGAAATTACATGGTTTCCATTCAGTTCAAGCCCATGAACACTGGTGATGCAATATTCACGCAGGTGCTGTTGAAGTCCAAGTCCAAAAGGCACTTTCGGATAAGAAGGCTGCTTTCTGTCCTGACAGTGAGTGGCAGGTGTAGCCATATGTCCTGACCACTGAATTTTCGTGGTTCCTTGGGCCAGCCATGGCACATCTCTAAGCCTTATATTTCAGAAGTAATGTAACAAACCAGATGCCCTTTCTTACCTTACGATGGCAATTGATGTGACATAGCTGCAAGTACTTAAGCTGTGTCTTTAACTGTGACTTAACTGAAAGTCCAGAACATTTCAGCCTTGATCTCTCCCAGGATTCCTGCCAGGCTCAAAAGATCCAGTGCCAGGGTCAATGGACCACAAGTCAAGGTCAGTCTGATGCACTGCAGGAGATCAGTAGCCCTAGTCTGTGACTGACAGGGAAGTAGGAAGACACTCTTGCCAAAAAATACAGACCATCATGACTGTGGGTAATTTCTCCACGAAGGAGTCATGTCTTTGGAGAATAAGCCCGTTTGGGTTTTCTTTCTTAACACCCCATGTGAAGTAGTTTGTGCTCTGTGAATCATGTAATCAGGATACATGGGAATTCTTGGCCCCGCCTTGGGGAAAGGATACTGTTCGAGGGTCAAAGGGTACAAATTTTTGAATTCAAACCTCTTGGAAACTGAAAGCTACACCAAATATTAGAGATCATCTAGACCAAATATTGAAAATATTAAGAATGATTTCACTACCTTACTTACCTCACAGGTCCAGAAATAAGAGATAAAGCACATAAATAAGATTCATAAATGTTTAAAAGGCTGGACTTATGGAAGAAATTTTTAATATTTTTGCAACAATTATTAAATAGACTAGAATAGTACTCTAGAAAAACCAGACTAGAAAAAAATTGGGGGGCATAGAAATCAGCATTTGAAACTAGGAGACTAGGCCAGTTGGGTGAATTTGCCTGAGGTGTCACAGCAATTTAATAGCAGAGTCTGGTCTTCTAACTCCTGGGGAGAAAGCTTTTTCCAAGACATCAGTCACAGATTCCCCAGTTTTGCAGAGTATCAAACTGACCACAGGACAAACTATGTTTCTCTTCTCTCTTCATGCATCATAAGAAAAAGCCCATTAGTTGTTTATGTTCTGTTTGTACTATAGCAAATGAAAAAACATGGAACTTTGGGGAAAAAACAATATTCTATTGAAGCTCCTCATCTACAACTACTCCCCCCAGCACAGTAGTCGAGGTAAGCACAGTTTGATGATGTTGGGACTGTGGGCAATTGTAGATCAAGTGTGCCTCTCAGGGGACCTGGGCTAAGAGAACGAGGTGCTCACTGGGATAAGGTGTCTGACCCAGGCAAAGTCTACAACCAAATTAGTCTTCAGAAGCCCAGTTTGACTCATTCATTCATTCAACATATACTTATTGAGTATGTCCTAGGGGTCAGACACATGCTGGGCATTAGTGATTGGCTGAAGGATAAGACGGTCATGGGCCGTCTTCCTGGTGTTATGGCCTGCAGATGGTGCACACAAATTGACAGTCCCCATCAAGTTTCATGTGTGAGTGGTACATGAGGGGGTACAGAGAAAGTGTAGCCACCCAAGACTGGGAGGTGGAGGAGACACCAAAGGAGTCTTCCCCAAAGAGCTATTAAGTGCCAGACATTGTGTGAGATATTAGGAATGTAACAGACACTGCCTTCAAGAGGCTTCCTATCTAGAAGAGAAGACAGATATGCATAACAGGGTGATACACGCTGTCGTAAGAGTGGGATAACCCTTCTGTTCTAGGTCAGCACGGAAGCGGGAGTCGTAGGGCTGTGAATCATCATGAAGGACATCTTTGGAGTGAACCTCAAAGCATGAGAAGGAATTTACAAAGCACAAAGAGATGATTGGAGCCATAAAGAGGTCATAAAGAGGAGCTGGAGCACCTGTAGAGACTGGAGGTTGGGGTCAAAGATGGGTAGAATCATATGGGTGAGAGGTCTTCTCCCACATGGAAACCAACATGGGGTTCCCCTGGCAGGAGTGAGGAGTGTGCACAGAGATGGCAAGACCATCTCCACACTCTTCAACGGGGAGGCAGGTTCTCCGGTCCCTTTGACAATGTCCTCATCCTGATGTGCTCAGGTGCGGCTCAAAATCTGCCTGTGCACTCAGCCTTTCCTGGGACTCCCGGAGGCCTCCTTGGAAGCTAGCATGCTGAGTGGAACTGAGTGATACCCACAGCCTGTGGGGGGAGGACCTGCCCAGGAGCCGGGAGCACACGGTGTGGGATCACAACATAAGACATGGACCTCAGGCTGACCACAGTCATATCAGGACACTACTGCCCTCCCTTCCACCCTAGGTGCCCAGGTACTCATACCAGCTCCCTCTGAGGGTCACCAGGGCCAGCATCTCCCCCAGACAGTATCATCTCCCCAACATCCCCTTCAAACAGAGGCGGCTGGAATAGTGGAAATGGATAGTGCTTGTCACCCTACAAACCCGGGTTCAAATCCTGAGGATTAAACGGGAGGTCATATGTGAGGGACCCAATGCTCCCTTGGGCTCATAAAGGGCTCCATAAATGGTAGGAATGGTTTTATGTCCTCATCTATCTCCTTGGCCCTAAAGGATAGTCATCAACTATTCTCTAACCAAATAAGGTGTTAATGACTGAAATTGGACAAATGTGTTTTCCACCTTAGAGATGTTTTAACAGAAGTTTTCTGAAATCACTATGACTTAACTCTAAGGAATAGCTATCTAGTGGTAGATCTGTAACTAGCAAGGAAACCCAGTTTTGCACTGAGAAGCCTATTCTAGATGCCTTAGATCTGAGTGTCTACTCTCAGGACTGTCATCTCCCCATCTTCAGAGTAGTGAGTCTCAAGGCTAGGAGTTGCCTTGGGGCTTGTATCTGAATCAAAGTCTAACATGTTATTTCCTCCCACTTTGAAACCACCCCTTGTTACAGGGCATCATGGGTGGTTAGAACTAGAGCTTGTCATAGCTCTCAGGTGGGGCAGGGCTACTTCAGGAGGCTGTGCAGGTGGCGAATGGTGTCTCCTGGGTTGGAGAAGGGCAGAGGACCCCAACTTAGACTCACATTTTAAACTTAGAGAGCAATAAAGGGGAGCATGGATCAAAGGCCAGCGAATGTACTCCATGCACTAATGTCTCCATGCCCTGTACATATGGAGACGCTGGGGCCTTTCTTAGAAATGATACCTACTGTATGTGGAGAACTTTCCTGCAGACCAGCTCACTTGAGTAGCATGATTATTGTCAGCTTCCCTGACCCCGTGCCCATGAACTCCTCGCAGCTGAAGCTTGTCCCTCAGGAGGGCAGTGGGCTGGGACACACGTCCCAGTGTTTACAAAGGCAGCCCAAACCTGAACCTTTCCTCACAGGACCGGGAAGTGGCAAACCGCTTTGCCTAGATGTTTCTGGCTGGCCCTTCCCAGGGCCAGGCGGGATCCCAAGCCTGCCCATGATGTATCTGTCCTTCAGGTCTTTGTTGCCACCTCCTCTGTGCTCAGAGCCAGCTGCCGCCCGCTCCTGGAAGCCTGCCAGCATCGTCCTCCAAAGAGGCGCATCTCAATCAAGTTATTTATTCACCTAATCAAAAAGGAAATAATGTATACAATTTACAGTCTTCCCAGGTCCTAGCTCCGGCGGAGGCTGGGGAGGGGAGACACAAATGGAAGCAAAGCTCTCCGGAGGGGGGGGGTCTCTGTTGGCCCAGTGGCCCCCTCTTTCGAGAGATGAACCATAAGTCCCGTTGTCCATATGGTCCAGAAGCCCCTGCTGTTTTGGAAAGAAGAAAATGGACAAAGCAAGAGGCCAAGCTCAGACTGAAGCTGTGGATAATGTCATAGAAATAAAGCAGGGGTTCAGACAGAAGGGGAACCATCTGCTAGCCCTAGGGCATTCAGAGTGTGGGGCCCAGGGGCTCCAGAAACCCAAAAGGGGATGGCAAAGCTGGAGGCACACAGCTGGCTGACTTGGTTACGTGTGTTTCTCTAAGGCTCCATGTTTCTTTCTGCCAAGGGATTCTGACCAGAAATTATTCCATTCCAGATCCCAATCTTTTTATGTTTCACTAGCTCTTGCCCATCTTTCAAATCTCAGCTAAAATGACACTTTGGAAGGGAGGCCTTCTCTGACCTTCCCATCTAAATCAGGCCCCCCTGCTATTCTCTCTCACAGCATACAGATCCTTCTCTCCCTAACATTTTACTCTGTAAATTATTATATATAGCCATTTGCAAACTTATCTGCTTAAGGACTAACTCCCTCAGTGAACTATAAGCTTCACTGGGGCAGAGACAGATTTCTCTTGAGATATTTAGGAGCTTAGTGCTATGCCTGGCACATACTAGATGCTCAATAAATATCGCTTGATATTATGATATAATGTGAGTATGTATACCCTGGGTTTTAACTATCTTTTCAAATGCTTTATCTGTCTATCTGGATTTTAAGTTCCCTGAACAAGAGGGGATGTGTATCTCATAGTGCTTTATATTCCCACAGAGCCCAGCAAGCTCAGTTATAATCCAAGGTGGTTTTAATACTAAAGCAATAGTGCACATAGCCAGGGCTGGAAGAGACATTAGAATGCAGTGGTCCAGAGCTCAGACTTGGGAATCAGCTGGAGCATGGTTCAGATTCCTTAGCATCTTCGAGTTTTAGTTTTTCCATCAGTAAATAAAGGAATGCTTCAATTCATAGTTTTGCTATGAACATAAATGAGGAAACCATGGTTAACTCGGCCTACAGAACCCTCCTCAAATGGGAGCTTTCAGGAGCTAGCATTTGGGAAGAGAATGCATGGGTTAGTGTTGGCTATTTGGAGCTAACTTCATGGAGGAGAGGCCTTGAA
This sequence comes from Physeter macrocephalus, assembly GCF_002837175.3. Classification (NCBI taxonomy): domain Eukaryota; kingdom Metazoa; phylum Chordata; class Mammalia; order Artiodactyla; family Physeteridae; genus Physeter; species Physeter macrocephalus. The sequence continues at coordinate 59,611,235 of NC_041232.1, read as the reverse complement.
CTGGTTCTGGAAGGATGGAACAGGCTTGGGAATTGGCAGTTCGACCCAGAGAAGCTCGGCATGATAACAAGTCACTCAGGTCACACGTGTAAGTTGGTGACCTCACAGGGCAGAGCTAGGTTCTTCTTGTCTCTTCATCTCAGAATTCTCACATTTGTAGATGTCCAAAGGTCTAAGGAGGTCCAAGCATCATGAAGAGTCTAGAATTCAGGCTCTCTCAGCTTTAGAAACCCCTAAGGAAAAGAAACCTTTGCACCGGATTCTCAGGAGCGCTCCAGAAGTCAGTCTCTTTGCAACATACACCACCAACCCAACTCTACATGTTAGAAGCTTTCAAATGCAGAACAGGCTGATTCATGTAGTGAAATAACCAGCTGTGCTGCTTAGGCAAAGCCACCGCACCTGGCCTGACGGACCGTTTGCGGTCTGTGTGCCTCCGGGCCGGCCCGGCCCTTCCCTCTGCTTGCCCTCTTGGGCACTGGCGTGGCAGGCAGCCTCCTGGCAGCTGTCATTTACTCTGCCTTGGAGGGTCTTTTCGGATTGACACATCAGGTAGCTCTTTCTTGGGCTTTCTCAGGAAGGAAAGCTGGATACAGAGCCCACAGGAACCTGCTAAAAATTGTGAGGTCAGAGAAGTTGCCTTGAGTTTCCTCCTACCCGCTTCTATGGTGTCCTTCTCCTCTTGTTCTCTTTTGTTCCACAGCGTCCAAGCCAGGGAAGAGGAGAAATGGGGTGCGGAGGGAGGGGGCACCTGCTCTTCCCAGGGTCTCGGAATGTAAACCCCCTACTTCTTCCAGAAAGCAGGCACAAAGAGAAGTCCACTCCTGAGTATGGATGACAGTTAATGGTGGCCCCCTCCTGGGGGTTCTCACATTCTCACAGGGCACCTCTCACTCAAGAAGGTGACGAGGGCTTCCCTGGTGGCGCAGTGGTTGAGAGTCCGCCTGCTGATGCAGGGGACACGGGTTCATGCCCCGGTCCAGGAAGATCCCACGTGCCGCGGAGCGGCTGGGCCCCTGAGCCAGGCCGCTGAGCCTGTGCTCCACAACGGGAGAGGCCACAACAGTGAGAGGCCCGCGTACCGCAAAAAAAACAAAAACAAAAAAAGAAGGTGATGAAATATGCTTCCTGGAGCATCAGTTAGCACTGTGTGCTAACTTTTCCTTCCTTACCTCTTGCCTTCTTCCTCAACGTATTTGTATCTAGATGAAATTATTTGCAAATGAACTTCAAAGGAACCTTGAAGAGGGGAAATACTCATCCCGTCCCTGCTTGAAGATTGTGGAGGGTTTATGGGTTACTATAGATTTCACCTCATTCCCACTCTCCTTCTTCCTGCCAACACGTCAGCTTTCAGGGAACCCTCAAGTCCCAAGCTAGGAGTAACAGCATACGAGGGCCATGGATGGTTCTAAGGTAGGAAGAGATGATTGAGCAGGGGGATTTCGCAGAGCCCATCAAGCCAGGGAAGTTCCCAGTCCCTTGTTCTACCTGTCCAATAAATCTCAACCTATGGTCTATTGTCTAATCTGTGAGTGCTGGCCCAACAGGAGAGTCATGGAGAAAACTCAGCTGGCAGTGTATTCATTCTAAGCTCCCCTTCCCTTCGCCCCTGCTCTTTCTGCTGCATAAAGCACTTAAACAACCCTCTTCTCCATCTTTGAAGGTCAAAGTGTCTCTGTCTTCAGAGCCAAATGATCTTTCCAATTAGACTACAACCGAGGACGGATTTGTAGCTGTCCTACCTTTTCTGGTGCCTTTGATCTGGACACTTCTGTTTGGAATCCCTTGTCCCACTCCTCCAATGATTCAAATTCTTTCTGCCCAAAGTCCCTCCCTAATTCCCCTTGCTGTGGGGAGCTTTCCCTGATGGCCCCTCCCTGCAGTGAGATACAGTTCCTCCTGTTGTCAGGCAGCAAATGATGTACTTCCCAGGGTCACCTCTTAACCGGTTCTCTTATCGCCGGCTTAAATCCCTCCTGGCATTAATAGACTCTAACCTCCTCTCAAAGTCTAAGTCCCCTCTGGTCCATTCAGCTCAGGTAATAGCCACCACATGCTAACATAAAGTTGCTTTCTGTGGATACTCACTTTATCTTCTCCTGGAGTCTGGGATGCACCAGAGGGCAGGGACAGCCTCTTGCTTATCTTTGTGCCCCTCCCATAAATCCACCCTGGGGTCTTGCATGCAGTAGGCATAACTTTTGGCCACTTTATTGATAGTATTGCCTTTCATAGACTCCAAGTCCACAACTGCAACACTGTGAATGCTTTTTTTCTTTTATCTTCAGGTTACACAGCTCCATCTTATACTGTTATAAAATGTGCTTTCTTCCTGCCATTACCAATAGCCAGTGGAGCAGCTTCGTCAGGACAAATATCCCTTAGTTTTTGGAGGGATAAATCAGTGTAGTGGAGAGAGAAGAGGACCTCAAGTCCGGAGACCTGGAGTTACATCTCAGCTATGTGACCTACGGCAAGTCCCTCTATCCCTCATTGTCCTAGTAGTAGCGTAGGAAAAGAGCAGGATGCTGCTTCTGTGTCAAGTTGCATTATATGGTTAAGATTCCATACTTATGGGGATTGTGGCCTCCCTGGGAACAGACATAACCTTGGTATCTTCAGTGCTTGGTACGGTAGCCAGTCCAAGGCAGGGGCTTAATTAATATTTATAGGGGTCCCACTGGGAGCATATATAGCAGTGTCTCTTAGGCCAAGGTCAGGTGGCTTTTCCTTGTGCCACTTTAATGAGTGACCTAGCTTTTTCCTGAATAGAAATATCAGTCATCCCCATGATCAAGGAAGTCCTGAAGGGAAAGGAGATTTTTTCCCATTTAGTTCTTTGGCCTCTGTAGCCTTGAAAACCACATCTTGCCTTTCTCATTGAACACCCTGGTGGTTCTGTACTTATTCAAGATATACCATGTGTCAGGCTGTGCTATTACTTGGGAAGCATAGGCAAGGTAAGCTTCCTGCCATCACAAGGATTTTTGTCAATGACTTTAGCTCTTCTCTCAATTAAAAGGGGACCTCAGGCCCTTCCGAATACTGGAATTCCCCTTTCCCCTATGAAAAAGTGAAGGCAAGGGAACAGAACTTCCCCTTTTCTGGGAGGATAGGAATATCTGATCACACACACAAATAGTCATACAATACAAACAGTTTGGAAATTTAGAATATTCCAAACAATAACACTAATAATAGCTAATGTTTACTGAGCACTTACATTCTGCTGGGTGGTAGCCTAAGCACTTCACATATAAGGACTATTTTGATACTCGTAATAGCCTTATGAGGTGTGTGCTATTGTTATCCCCATTTTACTGATGAGGAAATTGAGGCATTGAGAAGGATAAGTAACTCATCCAACTGGCTAGAACCAGGATTTGAACTCAGGCAGCCTGACTCCTGGGTCTCTGCTCACAAGTCAGCTACGGAGGAGATAATTTGATTCATTTTACAGACCTGATGAGAAACGGTATAGCAGAAAGAGTACTGGAAGAGCAGTTGGGTCCTTGATTTCTAGGCCTGGTCAAGCTACAGACTGCCACACTGGCCCTGAGCAGGTCCCTTCTCCTGGGTCTCAGGCCTTCAGCCACAAGGGAAGAAGTCCAGGTTCCAGTCTGACTCATCTGATTTTTGGAGTGGAGCAAGGAGGGAGGGAGGTGGCAGGGGAGGCCAGCCTAGGCTCCCTCAAGTCCCAGACTCAAGCGGGCATCTCCTCTGCTTCTCCATAAAGCTACCTCTGCTGACCAAAATAGAGAAGGATCCTTTCAGCTCATCCAGTTAATCCATTCAGCACGGATATCATTCAGTTTGGTAGCTCTGTTTGCCTTGATGAAAGCTGCTCCATAGGAGGCCAGAGGAATCATCGAACCTGAGAGGGTAGAGCTAGCTGCCTGGTCCCAGCAGATGCCCGTTTGTCTCAGAAGAAAGACCTCGGCACCATCCCTAGGCGTGGAGTGGGTGGGGCGAGCACCGTGTGTGTCCTTGGTCAGCATCACTGCCCAAGTAAACTGACTTTCCTGAGCCTTTGGTCTTGAAGCAAGAACCCCACACCTGCATTTGGCAAATATCCCTCCCCTCTGTGATCTGACGGTTCTAGGATGAGAAGCCGGGGAGGGGGTGGGGTGAGGCCTGAGAGGAGCCCAAGCTTTCTCTTTGGTTAAGTAGACTGGAAAACGTGAAATTAACACACATTGTTTATTTCACGCTCTCAGCCTTGCCTGCACAATAGCACAAATTAAATTCTGCACTAACCAGACGAGCAATTAGCCCACAGTGAAGATCCGGCTTTCAGCTGATTGCTCAGGCATTCCATTCACACTACTTATGAAGGGAACAAACTTACTGAAAATATTTTTGTAGCAATAATTTTTTCTGATACACATTTTCCCCCAATTTGCTGCATTACCCCACACTTCCTGGTATTTGAGATGATTTGGCTAGGTTTCCTGAAGAGCAGTATGTAGTTCATCAAAGAGAAATTCATCTTGGGTCAATACCCAGTAATTAGCATCATTTTCATTGAAAATGAAGCTGCTGTCATTTTGGAAAAAGCAAGTTTTTTTTTTCCCTAGTCTGAAGGTAGCCTGTAGTAGGATGAGACATCTTACCACATCTAAGACCAAAATCTCTAAATCTTAGTTTATTGTCTCTCACATTGCCCACATGCCCATTTCCTTCTTCCACCAGTAAAAATAATAAGAGATAGCATTTATTGACAACATTCTGTGAGCAAAACACTGCTCTAAGCACTATCTATCTATCATCTATCTATCTATCTATCTCTATCTCATTCTCTATCTCTATATATCACTCAATGAGAGAGGTGCTGTTATTATTTTCATTTTATAAATGAACCAAGCAAAGTACAGAAACGTTCAGTGACTTGCCCGTGGTCACACAGCTTGTATGTGATGGAGCAGGTCTTGGAAAGGGGGCCCACGTGTGCACCACTAGGGTGCACTCAGTGCCAGGAGGACTTTGTCACTCCCTAAACCTTCCCGACTTGAAGACTTACACGACTCTTTTTACACAGCCCTAGCTGGTCTCCAGCATCAATGGCTTATTTCATTTCTGCTCCCTCTCTCAGGCCAAATCCCTCCTCTCCCATGATCTGGCCTCTGAACAGCCTGCCACTCTCTTCCCACCTCAACCCTCTGGACTTTCTTAGTCCCTGCCAGGCACAACGGCCAGATCAGTTCTGCTAGAATACTGCTTTGCTTGTGATGCTTCCTCACTCAAACATTCAACTTTGGGGCTGTTGAAGCACTTAATCAGAAACTCCCAATGGCTCCCAATGCTGAGAGCAGTGACTGTCAACCAGGTGTGTGTGCATCAGATGTACCCAAGGCATCGTTCAGATGCATGGAATCTGAATGTTCAGTGTGAGGCCAGACATTTGGGATTTAAAAAAAAAAACAAACAAAAACACCTCTGAGCCTTTCACTAGCCTATACCGGGAGTATAGCATAGTGGTTAGGAGCCCAGAACCTGTAGCCACATTGATGAGGTCCAAAAACTGGCTCTGCCACTTACTTGCTAGAAGATTTGGGGCAAGTCTCCTAACCTCTTTGTGCCCCGTTCCCTCTTCCATAAAATGGGGTAAAAATATACCCACCTCATGAGGTGATTGAGATAAAGCATTTAGGGTTTATGATGTCTAGACCATCAGGTGCTATGTAAGTATGTTGACACTGTTACTGGATGATGTTTCAGTTCCTTTGCTTGGCATGCAAGGTTCCACACCACTGGTTCTGACTTTTTACTTCAACTTTTGGTGCTGCTACTCACTACCGTGGACCTTCCACCATATATTTACTTCCACTTTTAAATATATGGGTATACAACACCTGCGATGCCTTTTTACGTTCCTTGTTCTAGCTCTCTGAGTAGATACCAAGTCTGAGGTAAGGACTGAGTCTTACATCTGTTTTCTCAGTACCTCCCAAGTGTCTGAAGCTGGCAGACACACAGCAATAATTTGTGCAAGCCTCACCTGTGGACTTGTGGGCTTTCCCTTCTGGGTCAGTAGCCATCCCCCCAGGCCTCCCTAAGCCAACATGCAATGCCAAGAGAGAGACCACTACCTTTTCTGTGCTATGTGCCTATAAGCCTCCTCAATGGAACCCTCAAATCAACCTGCTGGCATTCAGCCTGCTTGACCCCACCAGCCTCCTAGCTTCTTCCTGCCAGAGCTGACCTGCCTCAGCTTTCGATATCTTCCTGACCCTCCTGACTAGAAAATCTGCAGATCCTTGCCCAGGTCATCTTGTCACCATCAGGTCAGCAGGGCACCTCTCTGTGCACATCTTCAAAGCTGGGTTTTGACTTTCTATTTCTATGACTTGAACCCAAACAATACTCTTTACCCTCCATCTGATCTACTGCTATGGTCTTTGAATGCTCTACTATTCAATGGCAGGTTCCTTGAGAGTGTTGAGTGTGTCCACTTCCAGAGAACCATATGACTTGCTGTTACATGGACTGACACAGTGCACATGTCAATTCTATCTCCAAAAGGAGCACAAGTACAAATTGCAAACCTACTTTACCTGTCCGTTGCCTCCAACAGCGTTAACACATGCAAATGTATTTCCAACAAATATCTCATGACACCTAGGGTAGTGTTCTTCATAAACCGAAGCCTAGGAAAACTTGACTCATGGCTGATGGCAGCAGACCAAATTCTAACTCCTACCAAGGAACTCGCGTTCTAGTTCAGAGCTATGTGGCTTGGTCAAGCCAGTTAATGTTAATCAAGGTCAGGGTTCTGCACTCTAATATAAATTAGAAACTACAATGCCTATTTTTCTCAAACCAATGATGAACATACCTATGAAGCTTGCAAAGTAAGATACTACAAAGTGTGGATGAAGAGGTAGCACCATGGAGTCTTTCAGCCACTGCTAATGGGCATAAAATGCCAATTTGGGGAGAAATGTGGTCATATCTAGTAAAGCTTCACGTATTCCAGATTCACATATTCTATGACCTAGTATTTACATTTCTAGACAAGCCCTAGAGAAAATTGGGCTCAGGGAAACAGGTACCATGTTTGTTGACACCTTGTTGCAATGGCAAAAAATGGGAAAGAATGTTCATCACCAGTAGGATGGTTAATAAATTATCCACGGCTTCCCTGCTGGCACAGTGGTTGAGAGTTCACCTGCCGATTCAGGGGACACAGGTTCGTGCCCCGGTCCGGGAAGATCCCACATGCCGCGGAGCGGTTAGGCCCGTGAGCCATGGCCACTGAGCCTGCACGTCCGGAGCCTGTGCTCCGCAACGGGAGAGGCCACAACAGTGAGAGGCCCGCGTACCGCAAAAAATAAATAAATAAATAATCCGTTTAAAGTAATATTATAGGGCATAGAAAAACATGAACTACATGACACCTATCAATAGGGATGAGTCTAAAAATCAAACTGCTAAGGGAAAGAAAAAAATCAAGATACCTACATTACGAACAGAATTTATATGAACTTTAATAAACTGCAAAATGATACCATGTGTTGATTAGGGATAGATCTAAAATGGAGAATGATACACATCAAATTTAGAATAATGATTACTTCTGGGGTAAAAGGAGGGACATGGGATGCGGGTCATTATAGAAGGGTATACAAGCTATTATCTGTAATGTTTTATTTCTTAAGTTGGGTAGTGGCTACAAAGGTGTTCATTAAGTTATTAATTGTACTCTTTTAGTATGTATGTCTGAGGTATTTCATTTAAAAAGAGTAAACAATGAAAATAAAATAAAAACAAATGCTCTGAGCATCTCCATTGCCAGGTACTCTGCATGAGCAGATATTAGGCTACAGAGAAAAGAGCATTGGACATGGAGCGACCCCTCATTGAGCTGTAAAGAACTTAAGGATTGATGCTGAACCCCTTGTCTTATCCACCTTTGTATCAGTTTCCTCATCCATACAATGGGAATCATAGTGTCCTCCCTATTCACAGGATGGTTGTGAAAATCAAATGAGATGATAATTTTTAAAGTGCTTCCGAGAATTATGGTCATCCATGTTAAGAGGAGCCTGGAGGCTAATGGGAGGAGAAAGATTAGGAAAGTGAGCATGATCAATGCCAAATTGTCTGAGAGGCATTTGAAGGAGTTGAGGAAGCTCCTTCTGGAATAAAGAAGACTACAAAATGACATGATCATGGTTCTAAAATTTTGGAACATCTGCTCGTGTCAAACATCTTATTCTGTGTAGGTCCAGAGGGTAGAACCTGGACACATGGGCAATGTTTCTGGGAGGAGAAATTCATTGGCATGTGGAGGGAAGAAGTTTCTACTAAACATATGTCTCAACCACTGGATCAGGTTTCTCCAAAACGTAGGCTGAAAAAAACTACTTGGAGAACAGGCTAGGGTGAAGTAGGTGACCTTTGGGTGCCTTGCAATTCAGTCCATTGCTTTTGTGCTCTAAGGGCAGAAATGAGCAGCTGGGACAGAGACTGAATGGCCTGCCAACACCTGAAATATTCAGCACTGGACCCTTCACAGAGAACGTTTGCACATAACCTGCACTAACGCATGCCACTAGTATGCATCGGGAATTGGATTAGAGGTGAAAAGAGGAAAGAAAATATTTTTAAGGTACATAGTTTTTTCCTTCACGTGCTCTGGACTGGTTTGTTCAGAAAGTCTCTGCTGTGCCTCTTGCATACCCGGTGGAAGAACACTCCTCACTCACTCCAGTGGGGAAGCTAATACAGTAATGAGGGGGTTAATCGTGTTCCTGACCAACGCCTCGTGATGGGCTCCACTCTTCTGGGCATGGAAAGACTCAAAGGAAGATGTGGCTGCCCTACTGGTCAGTGAGAACCAAGGACCCTGAAAGCCGCAGTCCCTCTCTTGCTGAAAAAATCCTGATCAAATGTTATTGGATATTAAATGTGCATTACTGAAAGCATTAATTGAGGATTTAATACACTCCCTAATTAAAATTTGGTAGAGATAAGTTCATCATATTTAGAAACACTGTATTAAGAATCCTCAAAAACTTAATAAAATTATAAATGGGAATATTTCTCTGAAATTAATGAGTCAAAATATTATAGCCAAGCAGGAGTCAGCTGTGTCAAAAATTCTGAAGGTCTTATGGAGTCATAAAAATGTAGTTTTCAGTTTTATGGTTTCTCGAACAATAATAAGGCTGAGGAGAAAGCAGGCAGAAAAAGAAATCATCTCTGCTATACATAACAATTAATGTAATAAGAAGCCCTAAGCTGGTGACTTAGGCAGAGAAACAGGTCTAATTTAGAGTTCTAAATTTCAAGTAGTAGGCGGAAATGTGTTAAGCACTGGGGTCAGGTAGGTCTGGAGCAATGCACGGTGGGTTGGAGGGAGAAGGTCGTGATAGGGGATGGGGAGAACACAAGAAGAGAGAGCATCAGAAAGTCAGGGGGAGAAAGTCCTGATAATGAAACCCATCCAGAAAGGAACAAGAGCCATGGGCTCTCAGTCATTGGAAGAATTCAGGTAGAGCCTGTTTAGAATTCTGGGATAGAGATTCCTACCACGGGTGGAGGTCGGACTAGATGACACCCAAGTGCACGTCAAGATTAAGAGTTTGAAATTCTGTCACCTTTGAAGAACTCATGCAGCTGGGATGTGGCGATGACATTAAACAGTCTGTTGACCTGACTCACCCTTGAGTGCCCCGAAGAGGGTCAGGGACCCCAGGCACCTTCCTTACCACATGTTCACTGACCACTGCATCCTGTTTCCCCACCTCCAAGTCTTTTCCTGCCCCTCACCTAGACCTTGTTGCTGCTCCTGAAATGCTTTGGCCTCCTCCACCTCATCCCTATTAGCTCTCTGTCTCTAGAACAAATCTCATCTCTCCCTGGAACCACTTCCTTCTCCAGCAGATCAGCCCCTTTCCTGACCCCTGTCACAGGTCAAGTGGGAAGCACTCATTTTGCATTTGACCATGAACACTATTTGTGGAATGATTCCCAGAGGTGGTTTCTGTCTCTCAGTCTCTTACTGACTCCCCAAGGGCAAGGAAACACTTATATATTCTCTAACAGGGCATCACTTGATCCATGATAGACCCGATTAGTGTGCTAATGAGGAGTTAATCCACATTCCTGAATGAAATAGGGAGCAGGAGCCTTTATCCAGAGGTGGTGCTTGAACTTCATGAGCTTCTGAGTCCTCCTCTTTAGCAGTTGAATCCAGACTGAGGTCCTATCCTGACTGTTACCTACGGCTCAGGGGACCCAGGGGTAGCACCCATAGTGAAGCTACTCTCTCTCTTTTTTTTTTTTTTTTTTTTTTTTTTTTTTTTTTTTTTTTTCTCACTGTTGTGGCCACTCCAGTTGCGGAGCACAGGCTCCGGACGCGCAAAGCCCTGCTACTCTCTCTTCTTCAGAGCTCAGAATCCTGTCTCCTCTTTTGCTCCCAATACCAGCTACAGATCTTTCATTCACTGTTTAAAGAATGATCACCCCTACCTCAATATGTAGACTAACTATCACCTAAGTTTTTCATTTTAACAAAAGTTCCAAAACCTTAAGCTAAATGCCGCAGAAGTGGCAGAGGAGTGTGTAGGGCCCAAATGATAATATTTGTACTTTTCTCCTGTGTTTGTGAGGAAAATATTTATGTACATGTGCAGTTGAAATGTCCTTGCAATGACTCTTCGGTCTTCCCAGGGGTCAGTGGCCCACATGTTGGAAAGCTATTCTGCATCATTAAGTTTTCATTTGTAGAGAAAAATAAAACCCTGAATAATATGATCTCTGGGTCATCTTTTCCATGGGTCAGGATGTCAAGTAAGTAGAAAAACACTTCAGTTGTTAATTAATCAACACATCTTCTTAAAGTTTCTGTAGTTTGTAAGAAACTGTGCTAGCTGCTGGAGGAGCAGGAAGACTGCAAGTGTAAGACACAGGTCCTGCCCACAGTGGGCTTGGAATCTTGTTGGGAACCCAGCCAGATACACCCACAGCATAAACCAAATGCATCTATGGGGAGGGCCAAAAGACCAGCATTGGAAATAGGATAGCAGAGATCAGGTGAGGTCATGCTTTTTGAGCTGAAAGAAGAGAGAATGACTTCCTGGAGACTCTCTGGAGAGAGCAGTATTCTAATGTAATCAACATATTTTATACATACTGAAAAAATGGGGAAGAGAAAGGAAAAGCATCCCAAGTCCTGAAGAGCTGGGTTTCTTCAGCACAGTTTTTTCAAATTGTTTAAAGAATGAACATTTTAAATTATAACAACCATAGTCCAACTGATATGTCATCAGCATCTTTTAATAGATAGGTCAAATGCGTATATTGCTATAGCACGTGGAAGGCTTTCAAGGACAATGCATATTTAACGTTACATGCTTGGGGATGGATAGATCGTGAACTGGTGGGGACAGCCAAACCTCACTCCGACATTAGTGTGATGGGCTACCTTTTTGATATAAAATTGGAATCTTGATCTTTTGGGGAAATGGAAGAAAGAAGAAACAATAATCACATACTGAGAACAGATACATTTATTAAAGCAGCACTGTATGTTTTAACTATTCAACTAGCCTATAAATTGATTTGCCACAGTAGTTCTGCAATGAATGTTATTGTGGCATTCCAGACCCATCAATAAAAGGACACAAGGAATTATGGAAGAGGACAGAGATGTCCCCTCATTTGGCACATCCTGGACATGAGTCAAGGCTGTATACATGCCACAGTGATGACCGCAGCAGCCAGCATTGGTGGCTGTCCCCAGAAATATACCCTGTCTTTCCTAAGATCTCCATCCCTGGACACTTTCATGAAAGTTCCTTGATTCACGGTGACCTTGGACCCTGCTTTGTCATCTGCCACATGAAGTTGGCTTTTAGCCATAGTTACCCAGTACTGACTCCTATAGGAAGGGTCTTTCTGAGGAATTGTTTTTGTAGTTTGTTTGGCCAGTTAATGCAGGTAGGACATTGATCACTTACTGCTTTATATTTGTGTTAACTGTTTCCATACACGTGTCCTATCTCCTCGCTTATAGCACATGTATCTTACAAGTAAAGATTGCATCTAAAATATCTTAGGCTTCCCACAGTGGCTTGTGCTAGGATGAGCATAAGAGTTTACAATGAATATTATTTTCTTTCAATAAAAGAAGTTGAGTTTCTGTAGATTATAGAAAGAAGACCCTAACCCAGGATTGATAAAACCAAAGAATGGATAGTTAGAGAAGAAATAAAGGTCGCTGTCCTTAAATAATATCAGGAGGTCAGACATCTTAGAAGGATTAGGTGACATATACACACTACTATTTTTAGAATAGATAACAAATAAGAACCTGTTATATAGCACACTGAACTCTACTCAACACTCTGTAATGGCCTATTTGGGAAAAGAATCTAAAAGAAGAAAAGATATATATATATCTCCAAATATATATATGGATATATATTTTTTATATATATCCATATATACCCTGGATATATGTATATGTATAACTGATTGACTTTGCTGTACACCTGAAACTAACACAACACTGTGAATCAACTATACTCCAATAAAATATTTTTTAAAAATAAGGATTAAGTATTGTGATGGGAAAAGAGCCCAGGGGTCCAGACAAGGAATCTTGGGGCCTCAGTTCATAACTTACTGAGAGAATTTGAACAAAGTCACTATCCCTCTTTGGACTAAAATGTCCTCATCAGTTGAATGAAGTCGTTGGAAAAGCTGTTCGGTAAGGTTCCTGCTAGTGCCGATCTGACAATTCTGATTCCCAACTGCCTGCAAGCAGGAGTCTAGACCCACTCTTTACTTAATTGAACTCTCAGCAGCTAGAGACATTGTCATTTAAAAACAAGCCTGCTGGAGATCAACCAAACTATCTGGCGTCAATTCCCCACCCTGGCCTCATTTAGGACCGAGAGCCCGGAGTGAGGCGACATTTCTCGGTGACACCAAACATGGATTGATCTCCTCCTCCCTGGAACCCCATCTCCTGTGTAGATGAAGAGACGGGAGACACAAGCACAGATGACAAGCATCCTGGGGCAGAGAGGGGAAATACCAAATGGGGTGGCCTTGCAAGAATTGTAGGAACCCAAGAGAAGGAAAGAGACATCAGGGCTGGCACTGAGGGAAAGTTCTCAGAGACAGGTGGCCATGGATGGAATTTCAGAAGCGGGCCTGACCTTGAAAAGTGGAGGCTGACTGTAGGGTGGGGAAACATAAGTAAGAGTAAATTTTCACGGTGGTGAGAATGTTTGCAGCACATTCAGGGACGAATAAATTGACCAACATGGCTGGAACAAAAGTTTCTAGGGAGGAGGAGTGGGAGACTGTTAGGGGTACAAAATCATTCCAACCAACCATTTGGCATTATGGGGACGAAGCAACCTGGTCAATAAATTGCATTTTCCTCTTTTGAAGCTGTTGTTTTGGCTTATAGCTCTACCACACAAATCAGTTTGATTGAATGGAGCAAAAACAAAATTTCTGAAATCAGGCACAAATTCTCTGAGCCAAGTGCAGGCACAAATGTAGATGTCTTTAATGCCAAGAACCAGTTTTTCTTAGTTTCTCTCAACAATTCCCTCTCTGAAAAAAGGTAAGTCAGGCCTCTGGGCAGACCTGCATGGTTCTGTGGATGGGGGAGCCTCTGGCTATTCCGGGTGGGACTCCCGGGGCTGCTTCTGCCACCTCCGGGAACCCCGATCATTCACAAGTGGTGACCTCCTCACCACTCGGCAAGAAACTCAGTGGGGCCAAACCAGGTCGGGTGCAGCAAATAATTTGCTTGAGACAGCAGAGATGGGAACCACGGGGTCAGTATCAAGGTTCCAATCCTGACTCAGCTACTAACTCCAGTACGTGACCCTGGGAACGTCCCTTCTCTTGACTGAGCCTCAGTTTCCCACTCTCTAAAATGGGATAATATTACTCACCCTGCCCACCTTACAAAATTGTGAAAATGTTTTATAAATTGTGAAGCTCCCTAGCCCGTTCCACCACGTGAGGACACAGCAAGAAGGTGCTGGCTATGGAAGGGTAGCAAAACATTTTACCCCAAAATATATCGCTTTGATATATTGATTATTATTTTTTTAACATCTTTATTGGAGTATAATTGCTTTACAATGGTGTGTTAGTTTCTGCTTTACAACAGTGAATCAGTTATACATATACATATGTTTCCATATCTCTTCCCTCTTGCATCTCCCTCCCTCCCACCCTCCCTATCCCACCCCTCTAGGTGGTCACAAACCATGGAGCTGATCTCTCTGTGCTATGCGGCTGCTTCCCACTAGCTATCCACCCTACGTTTGGTAGTGTATATATGTCCATGCCACTCTCTCACTTCGTCACAGCTTACCCTTCCCCCTCCCCATATCCTCAAGGCCATGCTCTAGTAGGTCTGTGTTTTATTCCCGTCCTACCCCTAGGCTCTTCATGACATTTTTTTTTCTTAGATTCCATATATATGTGTTAGCGTACGGTATTTGTTTTTCTCCCTCTGACTTACTTCACTCGTGAAGATGAAGTAATGATGAAGTTGATGAAGGGTCGGAAGACTTGGGTTTTACAGACAGATCCGTCAGTAGCTAGTATATGACCATAGGTGAGTCCCGTGTCCATGCTACTCCCATCTCTAAAACAGAAAATACACTGTATTAGTGGAAGAAGGGACCTGGGTTATCATCTAACTCAGCCCCATTTGATAGAGGAAGGCATTATAACATTTACAAACTTGAATACTGCTTTCCAAAATTACATTCTCATATTGCAAACTGAGATTACATTATTACTGTCAATCAGTGGCATGTATCAATTTTTCTCTTATTTTTCAGTTACCCTTAAAATGTTTTCTACTAATCAGAGTGAGCTTATCTATTCAGACCTTTTAGACAGATTTATAGTTCTTTGTTATAGCCAAACATGTTTTATTTAATGCATGTGGTGTAGATATCAATAGTGATTGTCCGTAGTCACTTATATTTCTAATCATGATATTAAGTAATAGAACCTGATAATCTGCATTTCTAAGGGTTAAAAGTTCTAAATTATTTGTGAGAGTTATTTGTCTTATTCTTAAAGAAAAAGTTTCTTCTAAAAATGAGAGGGGTGGGGAGTTTAAACTGCACTTCTCTGCCACCTTCTGGTAAGACAGGGAAGCTCGTCTTAGTAAAATGACCAGTAAATATCAAGAGCTGCATATTTTATTTTTTCATGTGTTAATGCTTAGCAAGAACATTATTTATCCTATAATTTCGTGTTAGGTGTGTATTGGGTTGCTTGTTTTTCTTATTCCTTAAGCTCATTAGAGGTGCAGCTGATCTGAGTCTCTGCTCTAAAGTGTTCTTGTGTGTTGGGCTCCTCTTTAGTCTCCAAGAAACTCTCTTGGTCCACAGGTTGGAATGAGGTTAAGCTAGGAAGATGCTTTGGAAAACTGTTTGGCAATTTCCCTCCAAGTTAAACATATGACCCAACAATTCCACTCCTAGTTATATACCCAAGACAAATGAAAACATATGTTCACACATAAACTTGTACCCAAATGCTCATAGCAACTTTATTTTTAACAGCCAAAAAGTGGAAACAACTTAAATATCCATCAGCTAATGAATGGATAAAGAAAATGTAGTATATCCATACAATGGGATTTTATTTGGTCATAAAAAGGAATGAAATATTGATACATGCTAAAACATGGATGAATCTTTAAAAATGATGATAAGTGAAAGAAGCCAGACACAAAAGATCACACAGTGTATGATTACATATTCATGAAATGTCTAGAGTAGGCACATCCATAGAGACCGATTAAAGGCTGCCAGTGGCGAAGAGGAGAGGAAAATGCCAAGAGAATGGAGAGTAATGACTAATAGGCACGGGTTTCTTTTTGCGGTGATGAAAATGTCCTGGAATTAGATAGTACTGATGGTTGCACAACTTTATGAGTACACTAAAAAAAAAACAACACACCAAATTGTATACTTTGAGAGGGTGAATTTTATAGTATTTAAATTATATCTCATTAAAATCATAATCATAATACAACATATTAGCATGTAAAGTTAAAACTTACGGCACAATCATATATTTTACTTATGAGTGTATGACTATATGGAAAAAATATACAAACATTCATGGGAAGGACATATATACCAATGTCAGGATTGTTGGTACTCCTGGGAGAGAAAAGAAAGCAAAGTTTAGGGACAGAACGTTAGCTGTAGGTGTAATGCTCTATTGCTTAAACAAGAACTAAAGCAAATAAGGCAAATGGCTTTCTAGAAAGTCTAAACTTACTAGTGATGAAGATTTAAGCCCTACACCTCTGTCATTTCTGAGTTCCCCATTGATAGGAGAGGATGGGGGAATAAGTAGGTAGAAGGTACAAAGCTGAGTGCACACAGTGTGTGTACAAGCAGATGGTGGGAAGCGAGGGTCTAAGCAGGTAGCAGCAGGGTGCCTGGTGCTCCATTGCAAAGAACTCTCTTTGGCCAGGACTTGAGACAAATAAAAGGCAGTAGAGGGGACTTTTTTTTGTGCTGCTGCCTTTTTCCTCAACTACATTTTAAAGTAGGGTTTGTTCCCATAGGCGAGCGCATGTGTGTGTGCGTGTGCATGCCCACACGTGGGCATCCCTCGCTTTCTTGTTAATCTAATTTAATCATAACAATAGCAAAGACCCCAAGAAGACAATAGTCAACCTGGCATGCAAAGAGCTGCTCCCTAATTCCCTGTCTTTATAAAGAATTTTAGACACTTGCACAGAATGCTGGAAACCCTCTAAAGAGAAAGGGTTTCTCATTTACTGGTGGCAGCTTGATGTCATCAGCAAGGCCAGGAGCACTCCGCTGTACCCACTGGTTTTTGTATTGGGAGCTGAGCGATCTCCCAGTGATCATTGTCTATTCAGAACCCAGGCTGAATGTTTTATCTCTTTTATCGAATTTCTAATGTGTCAAAGAATCCAGTTTGCAAAACAAAACTACCTTGTAGCCAGAAGGCTTGTGAGGGGCTTTACCAGGTCCTCTGTTTTTTCACAGCTAAACAATGGCTCTTCAACCAATGGGTCCACTAACTTAGCTCCAGATTGTGTCTTTAAAAACACAAAAACTTGGAGGATTGTTCTTTAGTTGAGATTGAGAAAGATGTCGTTGTCCTATAAAAAGCAATGAAACCTGGTCGTTGGGGTATAAGATCTCCCACTCCTTCCATTGAATTAGGTCAGAGAATCCCCTTTCCTTCTCTCCCAGAGAACCACACAGGAGACTGACTTTGGGAGAGATTATTTAAATTGGGTATTTTCATTTAAATTTTAGTTTTCATAATTAAAATAATGTTAATATACAATCAAACATTAATCACATTCTGACACGAGCTAACCTCCCTTGAAAGCCAGCAGACAGATGGTCTTTGATCAGGTTTACTATCTAAAGAAGAGGAAGAAAAATTAAGCTACAAGGGGCAAGGGCTGGGGAATAGAAGGTGGCTAACGAGGCCTCAGGAAAAGGAAATTCCATTTTAAAATTATTTGATCAGTAGACAGTAAACAGGTCTTAAAATCACGCTTGCTCTTGATATTGCTCTTGGATAGGTATAGCCCGGGATCCTGGGTAGATTTTTGCACGCTATGCTGTCATATTTCTGTCAAGGGGAAAACAAAACAAACAAACCACTTTAAATAAATGGGTATTTCATTAGCCTTTCCTCTAAGTAACAGTAACAAGCACTGCTCTGGATGACCTGCTTTCTCAATGCTGCTCCACCAGTCACAGAGATGTCTCCACTGACAAATGGTCCCAGGACACATCTTCCTAAATCTTAAATTATCTCCCCTGCTACTTTATAGAGAATGATGTGAGGAATAAAAGAAATGATGCATATGTTCAGTTAAAGTAATAAATATTCAGACGATATTATATTATGATTATAGATTTTTCATGGCTCTAACTGTGGCTTAAGTAAATTCATCTTTGAGGGATTTTCCCACTTTTAAAATGGAGACAAAGGCATAGAGGATAAAATGCCTCTTTGTCTTGAGAGTGAACTTGTTTTGACCTTTTGAATGAGTGGCTTGTCACATTTTATCTGTGTCCTACGAAGGAACACTCGTTAGGATTGAGTAGCTACCTTTCTTCCTCCTGAAAATGCATAATGCAAAACCACAAACTGAATTACCAGCTAAATAACTGAAAATAACTAAAGATAACTACAAACCAGGAAGCCATCCCCTACACCGCTTTATGCGGGCCTGAAGCATTAGCACCCATGGGGCCGCCTAAGAAGACAGGCCAAGGACACAAGTATTGCAAAGAACTCTCTTTGGCCAGGACTTGAGACAAATAAAAGGCAGTAGAGGGGACTTTTTTTTGTGCTGCTGCCTTTTTCCTCAACTACATTTTAAAGTAGGGTTTGTTCCCATAGGCGAGCGCATGTGTGTGTGCGTGTGCATGCCCACACGTGGGCATCCCTCGCTTTCTTGTTAATCTAATTTAATCATAACAATAGCAAAGACCCCAAGAAGACAAGAGTCAACCTGGCATGCAAAGAGCTGCTCCCTAATTCCCTGTCTTTATAAAGAATATTAGACACTTGCACAGAATGCTGGAAACCCTCTAAAGAGAAAGGGTTTCTCATTTACTGGTGGCAGCTTGATGTCATCAGCAAGGCCAGGAGCACTCCGCTGTACCCACTGGTTTTTGTATTGGGAGCTGAGCGATCTCCCAGTGATCATTGTCTATTCAGAACCCAGGCTGAATGTTTTATCTCTTTTATCGAATTTCTAATGTGTCAAAGAATCCAGTTTGCAAAACAAAACTACCTTGTAGCCAGAAGGCTTGTGAGGGGCTTTACCAGGTCCTCTGTTTTTTCACAGCTAAACAATGGCTCTTCAACCAATGGGTCCACTAACTTAGCTCCAGATTGTGTCTTTAAAAACACAAAAACTTGGAGGATTGTTCTTTAGTTGAGATTGAGAAAGATGTCGTTGTCCTATAAAAAGCAATGAAACCTGGTCGTTGGGGTATAAGATCTCCCACTCCTTCCATTGAATTAGGTCAGAGAATCCCCTTTCCTTCTCTCCCAGAGAACCACACAGGAGACTGACTTTGGGAGAGATTATTTAAATTGGGTATTTTCATTTAAATTTTAGTTTTCATAATTAAAATAATGTTAATATACAATCAAACATTAATCACATTCTGACACGAGCTAACCTCCCTTGAAAGCCAGCAGACAGATGGTCTTTGATCAGGTTTACTATCTAAAGAAGAGGAAGAAAAATTAAGCTACAAGGGGCAAGGGCTGGGGAATAGAAGGTGGCTAACGAGGCCTCAGGAAAAGGAAATTCCATTTTAAAATTATTTGATCAGTAGACAGTAAACAGGTCTTAACATCACGCTTGCTCTTGATATTGCTCTTGGATAGGTATAGCCCGGGATCCTGGGTAGATTTTTGCACGCTATGCTGTCATATTTCTGTCAAGGGGAAAACAAAACAAACAAACCACTTTAAATAAATGGGTATTTCATTAGCCTTTCCTCTAAGTAACAGTAACAAGCACTGCTCTGGATGACCTGCTTTCTCAATGCTGCTCCACCAGTCACAGAGATGTCTCCACTGACAAATGGTCCCAGGACACATCTTCCTAAATCTTAAATTATCTCCCCTGCTACTTTATAGAGAATGATGTGAGGAATAAAAGAAATGATGCATATGTTCAGTTAAAGTAATAAATATTCAGACGATATTATATTATGATTATAGATTTTTCATGGCTCTAACTGTGGCTTAAGTAAATTCATCTTTGAGGGATTTTCCCACTTTTAAAATGGAGACAAAGGCATAGAGGATAAAATGCCTCTTTGTCTTGAGAGTGAACTTGTTTTGACCTTTTGAATGAGTGGCTTGTCACATTTTATCTGTGTCCTAAATGGGATTGTAAACCCTTTCCTTCAGGGTGATGCCCAGGCCAGGCAACCAGGACATCCCAGGTCAGTCCCATGGGCTGACCACCTGTTATGCACAGAAACTCCTAACCTGGACTTGAAGGAGACGAGCCAAGGTGGAGCTATTTGTCCAGCAGGGGAGTGTCTCTGGTCTTTCAGGGACTGACACTAACACTTGTTTAACAGTTTAAAGTTTACAAAATGGACCTTTGTCTACATCCCATTGTACATCTCCAAATAATCCTGTTGGGTCAAGAGTGGCTAATTTTACTCCCATTTTGTAGATTAAACAGCTGAGACTTAGGAAAGTTCAGCGACCTGTCCCAAATCCATAGCTAGCGGATAATGGAGCAGGAATTAGAAAGCAGCTGTCCTTGAACCCTGCTGTCTCTCCCACCGTAGGTAACTTCCACATGGAGCACCCTGGCCTGATGTACTACCCTGCTCACGGTTACCAAGAAAACAGTCTCATCCACATTCATCCTCAGAAGACGCAAGATTCAAAATGCCATCCCGGATGAGAATCCTGTTAAAGAATGCTAATCAAATCTGGCCTGATTTGATGTCAGCTCTTCTGTTGATCCCAATTGTGAAGCTAAGCTGTAATTAATACATAAAAGATGATGATTACACTGAATTAGACAACATATTGAGAGAAACCACTGTTTTAGACCATCTTTCAGTAGTTGCTGCACCTTCAAGAAATACAATCTTCTAACAAGGCAATTATTATTGGGTTAACAGACTATCTAAATGTCACTCATGGTCCCTGGCATTTATTGTTAATGCCCAGTATCATTCTTTCATTTTCCAATGAAACAAGTTCCTATTCATCTTCCCACATTCTTTTCTTCTTCCAGTGCTGTACTTGTATTGTTTTCTTCCATAGGGGAGCATGTAACTTTAAATCAAAATAAGAGGCAGAATAATAGAGGGTCTCACATCTGCTTTCCTTAGTATCAAAATATCTTACAAGGCCTCAAAAAGAAGCTATCAAAGAGGCATAAAGGAAACAATAAACATGAAAAGCACAATAGGATATTTGAAAAGGAGAAAAATATCTCAGCCAACAGAGATGGATATTTTCATGGTGGTTACCCTGGGAAAAATACATTTAGAAAAGAAGTTGTCTTACATTTCTCCCTAAACTGGGGAAGGGGAGACCTCCACTCTTCAGAAACACCACTCCCTAACAGCCCCTGACAACAGAGCCTGGGGACCATCTCCTCCTATGGGTGGGTCCAGAGAGCTGGTTGGAGGAGCTGAGTAGGGGACACAGTTACTGGCGACTGATGGCCCCAACAGCAAGATTTCAGAGGGAAGGTTGACTACTTGCTGCAGCCTGCAGTTTGGGTTGGCCATCTGGAAGGGTGGAGGGACCAGGACACTGGCTGAACTCATCCTGAGACACCAAATGAAGCCCTGCTGACAGATGCAGTTTAGCTTCTTCTGTCAACTGGGTGTCTAATTATATCACAACTTAACTTACTACCTGCATAAAAAACTGTCTCTGTACAGCAGCAAAGTTATAGGATCCTTGGAAGGCAAAGACCAGTTTTCCCCACGTTTATCCCCGTCGCACCCTATCCCAGGACCTAGCACAGAGCACACAGTGAACTCTGAGGTCTTTACTCCACAGTGCTGCCCTTTGGAGGCAGAATTCCTTCCTAATTACCTTTATTTCCCTAGAGCCGTGTGCAAAGTCTTGCACTAAATGGGCAATTAACAAATATTTGCTGAATGAGCTGTCTAGGGCTTGCTAAAGCCTTGTTCAATTCAAACTGAAGGTAAGACTTCAACAATTAATTCCAAACCTGCCTCTGATAAAGAGTGCTAAGAAATAGCATGAGTAAAACAATCGCTTGCATTCTTTGAGTACTTACTTCATTCTAAGCTTTCCTCTGTTACCTTATTTATGCTCACAACAGCCCCTTGAGGTCAATATCAGCTATTCCCATTCTGCAGATGGGTAAACTTAGAGATGAACTCCATAGGTCATGGTTATATAGCTAAAGTCAGGACCTAACAAAGTGTTTCTATGATAAAAGACACCAAAGGGGAAAAGTGTAAATCTGGTGTTTCGCTCTCTTCAGCGGTCCTTCAGGTATTTCCCATGGCCAACGCGATTGATGGTGCAGAAATCAGTTATCAAGGCAAAAAGGCAGGCTGCAGATAGATAAGGCCTGTAAAAACGGACAGAACATGACATGCCTCACTGGGAGGGCTGATGGAAAGGATTGGGATTGCGTCCGAGAAATGTGCTGATTCTTATCCCGCGGTGACTGTGTCCTGACCTTTTCTAAGGAAACAAATCTAGGAAAATGTTTGTAATGGGTTTCCATTTCCTAGTTATTTTCAGGTGTAGGAAGCTATGTCTATGGAGAGGATGAACAGCTTCTTGATGATGATCTTGCACGGCCGTGTAACAACCTGTGAGTGTGCCCATCCTGGACACAGTCACCGCTGCTGCTGCAGGTGGATCACTACAGCAGCTGCATCATCCATGGATGTTCCCTCACCCTCAAAAATATGCTGTAAAAAGGAACACTGAAAGCGGATGCTGAGTGAATGGATGATGTGGAACCAGGTTGAACAATGACCCGTCATTTGCATGTAGCACAATCTACCATTGGTCCAAAACTGAACAGTAGGGGTTTGCACCTCTGTGCCAGGACTGGCCTTAGGACAAGTTCCATCTCCACTTACTATGTTGTTCTGCAAGAGTGAGGTTTCTTGTTAGCTGCTTCCCTTGAGCTGTGGGTTCCCGCACACTACCAGTCCACTGGAGGTAATCATTGTATGTTTAACCAATGAATAATGAGATGAAAGAATAAGTTTTATGGTCCATTGAGGGTTCACTTTAACTCAAGAATGTTGTACATGCTTTCAAAACTAAAAAAACAAAATATGTATATTTTAAATGTTTTGAAAAAGACAAAATGAATTGGGTTCCTCAAACAGCATTTCACAGATGCTGAGATATGCTTGGTCAAAAAAGGAGAGGGGAGTGGGGGAAAGTCCGTGATCAAATGAGCTTGGAAATGTAGGCTGAAGCAAAGTTAGCTATGATCTTTAAAGCAGGATTCCAGGCTTGTAAGATGCCAGTATGCGCTATGTGTCTTCACGCAGGTGTTATATTACATAGCCAAATACATTTGACCATGGAAATCATTTTCAAGTTACTCCTATTAACATTTGAAAAATTCCTCTTCAGAAAACTTTAGCTTACTAGGCACTTAAGAATTTCACAGGATCAAGGCATGCCATGCTGCATATTAGTTACCTTTTCAGATATTCCTTCTAGAAACGCTACAATATCTATAGAGTATAGTTCTGAATGATAATTGAAGAGGATGCAAAACAAATAACAGCTTGTTCCTGTCCCCGAACATCTTACAATTGCATAGGAACAGGTATACTAGTATTAAGAGTACTAATATAAATTCACATCTTGCACTGGCAAAAGATATGCAAAGTACACGTGATTTCATTAGAAAGAAACTGTATTTAGAAGTAAAGAGAAGAAGAATAAATTAGACCACACCCTATGGCATAGCACAGAAGTTACTTCCTTGAGTAAATATCTAATACCTGCTTGATGACTCACTTGCGTGTGAAAAAAAAGAGGGAATGGTTTCTGAGGTTTTGACATATATTTAAATTTCTGAAAAATGTGAGGATTCTCATCCTATGTGGTGGCATTCTTTGATAAATCACTACTCACCTGGAAATGGTAAACACAATGACCCTTTTAGGGCTAGGACAGCATCCGTTTTTCCCACCAAAGATGGGGCCAAGGGTAATCTCGTCTCTCTTTCAGACCCACTTTCTTTAAATTCCTTTAATCTCAGCAAACTCCTCTGGCCTCAGCACCTCACATGTGCTTCCTCTTTCCCTTCCCTATCTTGCCCCTCCTCCCGCCAGTCTCAGCTTGAATGGCCCATCTCCAGAGGGCCTTGCTTGATCCCTCCAGTCTAAATCAGGAACCTCCCTTTAGTCTCTCTCATCATTTCTGTGTATTATAATTGCATATAAATTTTTAAAAATATGTCTTTCCGTAGGATGGGAATAAAACACAGACCTACTAGAGCATGGACTTGAGGACATGGGGAGGGGGAAGGGTAAGCTGTGACGAAGTGAGTGAGTGGCAGGGACATATATGCACTACCAAATGTAAATTAGATAGCTAGTGGGAAGCTGCCGCATAGCACAGGGAGATCACCTCTGTGCTTTGTGACCATGAGAGGGGTGGGATAGGGAGGGTGGGAGGGAGGCAGACACAAGAGGGAAGAGATATGGGAACATATGTATATGTATAACTGATTCACTTTGTTGTAAAGGAGAAACTAACACACTATTGTAAAACAGTTATACTCCAATAAAGATGTTAAAAAAAAAATATGTCTTTCCCATTAAATTAGGCTTCATGAAGACATGGGCCATGTCTGTTATGTTAACCACTTTATCCCTACTGCCTAGAACACTTCCTGGTATACTCAATAAATATTTGATGAATGAACACAGTAATGAATGAATGTATGGATGGATGGGTTAAAAATTAGTATGCCAAACTAAAAATTAAGGTGTAGCTATAAACTTATACACCTAAACTCACACTTCTAAGTGCTCTGTCTGTCAAAAATTTCACCATGAGAAGTTGTCTGTGTACTCTAATAATGTAATCACTGCTTAAAATATGTTTAGAATTTTACTTTTGGAAGAGTGTTTACTGCCTGATTCAGGGTGTCTGAGTTTATGAAACAGCCAAAAATCATTCAGAACTAACTCTGGAGGGCTTGGAGGAAATGGAGTCATATGTTGGGGAATCAAGCAACAAAGCTCATCATTTGACTTGAAGGATGACTTCCAAACTGGAAATTCACTAATACCAGACATCATATCATCACTGGGATCCTTGAGGGGCCACTGGAGACATTCATGAAAGGGGCAACATTCAGTTGGATATTGGTTTAAAAATGAATCCAATGGCTTTAAAGTTTTATTTTCTATTTATAGGATTAATGAAACAACAGAACAAAAATAACTGATCCATTTGAAGACAAACCACCCAGTGTCCTCAATGGTTTCTAACTGCACAGGCAACAAGTAGGCTAATCCAGCCTGTCCCACCACCAACAGGGTTTCTTAAAGTCATTGTTCCAAGAGAGTTATCAATTTCCCATAAGACTAATTTGGGGAACCCTATTTCAGGATAAAGAATAATAATTGAATGGCATAATGGAGATTCATCTGGTCTGGTACAATTGCCCCCACACCCCACTCCTTTCTTGCACCATAATGAGATCATGTGTGAAAGCCTAAATTATGTAAATGAAAAGGCTCCACTAAGACCGCTGAAATATTCCTGGAGTGTTACACTTGACAACCTCAAAGTACATTTCACACTGCTAATGACTTCATCACTAACACAACTGCCATGAGTCAAGCAGTTTCCATGGCAACGCCCTAGTACAGCTGTTTACCCATATAAAGTATTGCACCTACTTAGTTACATATACAGACAGATCACTAGATTCCTAGGTACTGAAATTGAAATAATTCAATTTTCAATGTCTCTCTTTATGAAGTGATTCTGCCAGCTATAGGGATTAGCATATCAATGTGACTTTGACAGGGGTTGCTGCAAAAGACATATTTTGCAGGCACTTCATGTCAATTAGAGCCCTAACTGTTTCAAGGAATAATCATTCCTGCCAGATTAAGGTCGGGCTGCAAGGTAATTTAATTGGTGCCATTATATGTAGAAAAAAATGCTCTAATAGAGTGCACACACTGTCTCTGCCAGGAAAGGGGAGGGCTGCACAAAGCAAATGACTGAAAAGAATTGCCTTCTTAGCCATTTAGAAAGGATTTTAAAACACCACACACACTAAGATGGGAACCTCCGAGATGTTATTTCCTGAATTAGCTGGGAGGAGAACTTTGAAGGAGAGAGGGGACATTGGCCAGTTTGCAGTCTTCTCCAAAGGTTTTTCTTTTTTTCCCCTAGAGGAGCCCAGAATAGCAGGATGGTTCAATTGATTCATCATCTATGTGACCTTCATGAATGCTGCGGTCATGTTTGCTGAGGGGGACATTGTCCCTGGGTGGGGCAGGGGGGAAAGGAAGGTCACAAAGCAGACAGGGAGCTGCCCAGTGTGTCAAGGAGTGGTGTTGAGCCACTACTTTCTTCCTTTCTTTGAAGAGGGAAAGATGCTCATACTTTACCATCCTCTTCTGCCAGAATTCTCTAATAGAATAATCCTCATTGCTTCATAGAGGCTCACATCACCTCTAGCTCCCCATACTTGGAGGTTTGGAGAAATGGCTGAGGTTCTGAGTAACCAGGCACAACGGGTAGCACCATTCTAGTTTCCCAATCTTGGTGGGAAAAAAATAGGGAAAATATTCTTAGAAGGAAAGAAAATGGCTCAGAAGACATTTTCTGTTTATCGATAATACCTTTAACTCCCTTGTGCTCACTCATCATTCCCCACAATTATCATGCAACTATTTAGGGGTGAAGGAAAAACATTATCTTCACTTTGTTTTGTTCTCACTGGTACCCCCACTAGAAAGAGTTTCCCGGTTTGAAATGCTCTGAACCAGTTAAAGCCTTACGCATCCTGTATTATGAGAAGAACTAATTTGGCAGTTGATCACATCGGATTTTGTATCATTACTGATTGTTTTGTGCTTCCATGGCTTATATCTTCCTCTCCAGCACTTCCTGCTTGAGGGCAGGACTTGCGTTTTTTATCTGTTTAGCAGCTGGATGCAAACACATTACCCACATGACATGGTTTTTATTCAATAATTTTTCAACATTCATTGATGATGCTGGTAAATCACTTTTTAAATATAAAAAAAGGAGGCAGTAAACCTTGGAGGATGTAGTGCAGGCAGGGAAATTACTGATTGTCAGAAGTGCTCTCTAATGTATATAATTTTACCAATTAAGGAAGCTAAGGTTTGTCAAGGGCAGCTCTGTCCCATAAAAATACAATGCGAGCCATGTGTGAAATTTTACATTTTCAAGTAGCCAATTAAAAAAGTAAAACTATACAGATAAAATGAATAATGTATCTTGTTTAACCCACATATATCCAAAATAGTATCATTTCAGCGTGTGGTCAATATAAAATTTATTGAGCTATTTGAGAGTTTTTTTTCATACCAAGTCTTTGAAACCCAGTGTATATTTTACACTAAGAGCAGATCTCAGTTCAGACTGGCTTCAATGCCAGTGCTCAGTGGCCACATGGGGCTGGTGGCTACTGTGTTGGACAGAGCAGTTCTAAGGCCTCACTATCACTTAGTAGCAGAACAGCAACAGAACTCACATCTCCTGACCCTCTGGCCAATGTTCTTTCCACTATGTGAAGCAGAAGCAAGGAAATTCCAGGGTGCTGATTCCCCTTCTCCAAGGTCCCCTGTAGGACAGCCTGGACTCAACCATGAGCCAAACTGCAACAAACATCTTTGAGAAGCTCATAACCACACAAAACAGAGAAATCCCAGGAGAAATTGAGTTCGCCTTGCTTTCAACAGAGTGAGCTTAGAATAGTGTGGTGAAAACTTTAAAAAGTTGGTGGGAGGAGGGCAGACCAGCCAACATGGGATCTTGGCAGTTAAAGGGCTGTCAAAGTTATTATCAAGAATCCATTGAAACTGTCTATTTTGTCAGCAGGGAAGGCCTTGCCCTATGTATTTTATTTTTCTTTTTTAGTGTGAACAACTCATTTATTAGGCCATGGAATGATCCCCTCAGGTTCTTCAGGTCTTGCCTTGACTTTGACAGTGACCGTTTAAATCACATTAAAAGAAAACACAACCCCTACCTTGCTTGGCACCTGGCACCTCTTAGCAGAGAGAGGCTCCTTGTGAGTTAATATACCAACCTGGGGAACAGAGACCACCTCTCCTCTGCTCAGTCCTGGGGGAAGGACGCTTTTAGGGGAAATAGGCATGCCTACGCTAACCAGGGAGCACAGATGATGAGGAATTTTTCATGAGGATATAGATTATATTCCAGAAATTTAGCGAAGTTGCACCAAGAGCAGGATTCCTAGGTGTGCTGGCCAGGGGATGGGGAGAAAGTTAAGAACACTGTTCTATAATTCATTACAGTTTATCAGCTTTGTGCGGGGTTAAAAAATAGAACTGCCACCCCTTTGTACTGACGGGTAGATTTTTGTATCACAGGAATCCCCAAGGTATTTAATTAGGGTATTTTCATTAAATTCTAGCTTTCAGGGGGGCTCGAAGGACCACTATGGAGGTGACTGGAGGTTGGGGGTATAGGTGTCAGCTCTCATTTGCCTAAGTCTTCTAGTAGCATCTTTGCTGCCCCCCTCTTGGGTTGGTGGGGCTTGTCTACCAAGCTAAAAGAAAAAGATGAAAGAGATTTTTTAAATGTGATAAGAAATCAAACAAAATGTAATGAAAGAGAGTTGGGTGTAATGATTAAAGCATATGACAAGCAGTGTACCAATTCCCTCCCCACATTCCCCGGGGAAGGAAGCTAGGTGTTACTGTTGAGGGGGCTAAGAATGACCAGCAGGTGTCCTGGGCACCTGCAGGGGTTGGGTCCACCTTGAAGGTCCCCAAGCCTGCACAAGTGAGGGACATCTGTGTCATCTAGCCCCAGAACTCATTTTGCACGAATTGGTGGGATATGCTCTTGCTGCGTGCAGGGAGGTTCATCCCCACAGGAACCACAGGCAGAATTGGGGACACACCCAGTCCTCAGACTCCACATGGTTTTTTTTTAATAAATTTATTTATTTATTTTTGGCTGCATTGGATCTTTGTCGCTGCATGAAGGCTTTCTCTAGTTGTGGCGAGCGGGGGCTACTCTTCGTTGTGGTGTGCGGGCTTCTCACTGTGGTGGCTTCTCTTGCTGTAGAGCACCGGCTCTAGGTGCGTGGGATTCAGTAGTTGTGGCTCATGGGCTCTCTTAGAGCACAGGCTCAGTAGTTGTGGCACACGAGCTTAGTTGCTCCACGGCATGTGGGATCTTCCCAGACCAGGGCTCGAACCCGTGTCCCCTGCATTGGCAGGTGGGTTCTTAACCACTGCGCCACCAGGGAAGCCCGACTCCACATGTTTTGATCGATGACACGATCAGGCTGTGTCGGTTACTTAAGAATGGTCTCAACTGGCATTCGAAGTTGTTATGAGGAGAGAACTATCATTCTCCCCATTTTTGCAGCTCCCTAGTAGACATAGGTTTTAGTTTCTGCAAACAACTGGTGTCTTTTGGTGGTCGGCATGTACTGTGTGTCTGGCAACTTATGCCACGTAGAGAAGCTAGAAACTGTGGGTGAGGCTATTATGCCTGCCCCACCTTGCTCCAGAAGCTGGATGAGTCTAGAACAGAGGTGTCTGGAGGGCAGGGACCTGGCCCATGGACCGTCGTCACTCAGGGCTAGTAAATTACACCTCCAAGCGTGTACCGTTACTCTCCCCACCTGCCTCCTGGCCCCCCGGGGTGGAGCAGGGGCCTGGGCACGACATCTATTGGTTCATGGGGCTGGGGCAAGGCGGCTCACATATTAACATGCAGAATTGATCCCAGTACACAGGGTTAGTCACTGGGAGAATCACAGGGTTTGGTTTGTTTTTTTTTGGCAACTCGTCTTACTCCTAAACCCGCCAGAGACCCAAGAAAACATGCCTGAGAGAAGGAGGGTTGGAACCAACAAATGCGAACACCTGCCCCAGGGAAGAGCTTTGTCTCTTCAGGGTTCATTCCTTTTCTTCTCATTTTTACCTCCCAGCAGCCCCGAGAGCTAAATATCTCCATGACTAAGAATGACTGCGCCATGGTGCCCATGTTTAGAGAGGAGAAATGGAAGCACTTAGAATGAGGGCGACTTGCTCAAAGCCACTGGGCAAGAGGCCAAAGGAGGAAGGGCTGGAGGGCAGTCATCTTGCCTGAAGCAATCGTGGAGCAGGGAGGACACACACGGGACTCTCGGGGGCCCCGGGGTGCAGGTTGGCTGGAGACAGCTGTGCCTGGCGTGGGTCCCGCGGGGCTCGGGGAGGCTGTGTTTATCTACTGCTGCTCTGCAGAGGTCAGTGCAGGAGGTGCTGCCCTCCCGGCATCAGGGCAAGGAGGGCCCCAGCGGGAAGAAGATAGCCCGGCGAGGTGCCAAAGGTCAGAGAGCAAGGAAGGTGCGAGTCTGGAGCAGCCGGTGATGCGGAGGCCAGGTGGACAAGTGGGGCAGGATGAGGTGTGATCATTGGCTTTTCGTGGCTTCCCTTCCCGAAACCCCAGTGCCAGAATCTGAGGGAGTAAAGCTGCAGGCTGCGAAGCCCCTGAGAGACGCCCTTCCTTCCCTGGCCCCTGAACTCCCCCAGCCTCACGATGGCGAGCTCCCTTACCATGGCCATGACCGTGAGGTGTTGCTTCCCAGGTGTCTGTGTGGCAGCTCCCTTGCAGGGCCCCGACTGCACAGACCTCTACCCCAAGTCCTACCAGTTCCTTTCTTCCTCTGAGGAGACAGAGGTGATAGTTGGTATGCTGTTCCTGCAAGTTGAAGTCATTTCTCCCCAAAATATTTACCAGCTTCCACCTCTTTCTAATTAATGCTGACAGGTAATCCCTTCTCCCTCAAGGAACCAACTCCCTCTCCTGAGCAGGTGCACAGCCATCCTTCATCCATGATGACTTAGACACAGGCAAATAGGAGGAACACGCGCTGCCTTCCAGAGGCTAGAAAGGAAAAGGTCTTTCTGTTTTCTTTTAGATCTCTGTGGGGTTGGTTTTTTTGTTTTAAATGAGACAGCGTGTAAAGGGCTCTCCTCAGGAGAAGGGAGGTCTAATGAACAAGCCTGGCTCATTTTCCACTGGGTAATGAGTGTACCCAGGTAGCTGCTGGGAACAGTGATGTATTCAGTTGTCACCCTGATTTTACACTGGGGCTGGGTGGCCTGTTTAATACAAGAACATAAATCTATCAGCTGTTTTTACAGGTTCCCATTCAGAAAGTCACAGTCTTAGAATAATGCATGCTCTGTGTTTGCAAGATTGGCACAGCCCTTCCATCATTTCCATAACATCTATGAGCATTTGCAGATACTGTATATTATAGACCGTAACACTCCTACACGCACATATGTGCAACACACACAGAGCCATGAGAACATCAGGCCTGTGGATGTCAACAAAAAGAGAGAGAGATTTGTGAATACTGGAAACCTTCTCAGTCCCTCAACTTCTGAGAGGGAGAGGGAGGGTATGAGATGAGTAGAGGCAATACTCATCCTAAGGTTAGAGTACCCTCCCTCAGTCTCCTGTAAAGTGAGGCAACCATAGTCTCTTAGTTTTCTTCATCACCAAATTCTTGGATTCTAAGATTTGGAACTAAGTATAAATGTGAAATTATGAATCAAATTTTTAATAAAGGAGAGATGAGAGACCACAATGTGATGGGAGCTTTGGATGTGTGTATCTGTGACACATACTAAATGGCACTGAATGAAAAGGCCAGGAGGTGGCAAAGACACAATCAAATATTGACACATTTCTGAATCCAAAGAATTCAGAGCATCCGATCAAGGCTGTGTGATTACATGAACAAAGGTACAGACGATGGACCATGGTAAAGAGGAGACACTTGGTTGTGTGCTAACAGTGATAAAGCCAAATGGACAGTGCCAAAAGAGAAGGTATTTCCAAGGACGTTTGGAAGATCAGTCTTAGAAGGGCTCCTGACCAAACACAGCACACGTTGAAAGTTAAACTCGGATCAGCTGTCAGCTCCCCAGAACAGCTGGGGGAATTTTTAAGCCACATGTGCCAACTTATAGAGCTACTGTACAGTCCCGGTCTGGTTCTCACCCCGGGCCAGATGTTACAAATACCTGGGAGCTTTTTAAAAATACCAATGTCCAGGCTACAGACAAGACCAACTGAATAAGAAGCAGGGGCCTAGACACAGGGAGATTTCAAGCTCCCCAGGTGACCGTAACAGGCAGCCAAGGCTGAGAAGGGCTGCTCTAAGGAAAGGCAGGGCAGCTGCTAATTCCTCCACCTGGTGGCCCAACATGGGCCCCAAAGAAGGGGCCTGCACAGACCTGGCCTTTAGAGATGTGCTGCATGAAATTGACCATTAGCTCCCTGCTCTCAGGAGGTAAGTCCATCAGCCCAAGAACAATGTGGTGGTTGACAGAACAATCCCCGGATTGCAAGGAAGAAGCATTTAGCTCTATTCTCAATTCTCCCACTAACAAGCTACATGGCCCTTGCTTACCACCGTAGTTCAGTGTCTGCATTGTAATTCATATTTAGTGAACAAATAAAAGTCACTGAGGTCCCCTTGTCATTGGGTTTCTTATCTCTTAAAATGAAAATATTAGATCACAGACCTCCATACTCCTTCAAATTCTAAAATTTGGAAACCAATATAATATAGATCCTCTATAGTTTGCTTCTATTCTACCAATAGAACTTATCACCCTCCACATTTAAGTAACCCTTCCAAGGTACCATAGTTATGTAGTATTGATATCAGGGGAAGCTGGATGAGGGGAGTATGAGAAATCTCCGTAATATATTTGCAACTTTTCTGTAAACCTTGGATGTCCCAAATTATTCTAGAATTAAAATTTATTCCATAAGAAATCTTCCCATCCCATCAGGTGATTTATTACCTATCTTCTGTTCTTTCCCTGTCCCACTGTCTCCTTCCCCTACCATTCCCATTTAAGTTCCACACTTCTAACCTAAAGGATACACTTGATCTCTTTTGAGGTCCTTCCAGCCCGCAGACCCTTGTTTTGTATTTCATCATCTCCTCCAGCTCTTGCTGATTCCTCCATTCAGGGGCATTTGTGACATAAGTGATACAAACAATAAAAAGCCAAATGGGAAAGAATGAGGCTGTGATTAAAACAGCAGGAAGCCACTCCCTCCAGGATGGAAGAATGAGGGGGAAGGTAATGTTACCAGAGCCAGGGGTCCAGGTAACCCTCTACCTGGTGGGAGTTGGAGCCTCTCTAGTAGGCACCTGGGGCATGGAGGTGACAGCACCTGCCAAAACACTGCCTGAAGCACAGAGGGAAAAAACACTGGTTTCTCTTTTCTTCTCACCCTCCAACCTCCTAATAGTATCTCCCTTTAGTCAAATCCAGGCAAAAGCCAGATGTCATAGAAACTTGGAAAACAGAACCTTGTAGGACGCAGCCCCTTGTGATGCAGAGCAAAGTGGGAACAGGACAAGGAATGGGTTTGAGGGCAAAAGGCTAAGAACCTACACTGTACCTATAGTTTTTATGACACAATCTAATGCTTGATTGTATCATGTCTGATACTCTAAGACAGAGTATCCAATAGAAATATAATACAAACCATGAAATGTGGACCACATATGCTATTTTAAATTTTCTAGTAGCCATATTACAAAAAAGAGAAATATGTGCAAATGATTTTAAAAATATATTTTATTTCATGCAATATATCCAAACTATTATCATTTCAACATGTAAGCAATCTTATCAGGCTTAATGAGATATTTTACTTTTTTTTTCATTCTAAGTCTTTGAAATCCGGTGTGTATTTTATACTTACAGCACATTTCAATTTGGACATTTCAAGGGCTCAGTAGTCACATGTGGCTAGTGTCTCCCTACTGGAGTTTCAAGCGATTTCGTATGGATTCCAAGGTTTGAGAAAGTTTAAGACAAGAATCCACCGAGGAGGACATCTCCACACCTAGGGAGACCTCACATGAGTGAAAGTTCCAACAAATTCTAACTGAACCCAGAATTGTGAGGGGAAGCAGAAAACACAACGGACACCTGTTGAACATAGATCTGAGAAGTCTGAGAAAGGCAGCATGTGCCAGATGCATAGCATTTCACACATCATAGGAAGTAGCTTCAGAATCATGGGCTGTGTTATTGATTTGTGTGTTTTTTTGGATGATGTTTGATGGTGATGCATTCGTTTTTAAGAGTTTCTACTTTTACTAATAAGAAGAAACCTGTGTTCAGATACTTCCCTCCTGTGATTGTCTCAAAGTTGGAGGGACATTTTCCTTACAGAAAGTAATACTTCAGTGTCTGGGGAACTCTGGGCTTATAAGGGTTTCAGTGGGCCCTGAGAATCACAAGTCAGATACATACAATGCGGAGGAATGATTAGTTCTGATGGGGGAGGAGGAGAATAAGATAGGAGTTTCCAGTTGTGAACATGTCCTATTTCCTTTACTCAGTGTTGATTGTATTGCTAGTCTTTACAGCCTACATGTATTTTATAAATGTTTTTATATTCTTTTGACATTTAATAAAATTGCAAATGGTACTCACACAAAAACACACAAAGTGAGTGAGGAAGATAAAAGAAAAAAAGGAAGGGAGGGGGGGAAAGAAGAAGGAAGGAAAGAAATAAGAAAGGAAAGGAGGAAGAAAGGGAAGAAAAGTGGAAGGAAGACAGGGAGGAAATAATGAGGGGAGACTAAAAGAAAGCAGAATATACAACTAGTGTGAACTGACACTGCCCAGAGCACGCAGACCTGGGAGGTGCCTTGTTGTACTTGGAAATCCCATCTTTACAGTTTGTCTCACTGTCCAGCTTCACACACCAAGGGCAGGTGTCTCCTAGACGTGGAGACATTCCCTCTGGCAAAAGTCCATTTTCTTTTCACAATCCTGTATCCTCTACGAGTGACTCTTTGAGGGCAAACACTTTGGCTGGGTTTTAGGAGAGGGAAGTGAAGGCACATGATTTGCCAACTTGGGAAGGTGCTGGTGTGCTGGAAGAGGACAGCTTGAGCCCTACTGCCAGCTCAGCCCACAATAGATCAGGCCTCTTCCCTTGGCTCCTGGAATAATTCCAGACTTAAAGAAAACAAATTAGGCTGGGGTCCGAGTAACCCTTGAGAACCTCATGAATCCTAACAGAAGCACCCCAGCTGCTGGGTCTTCTCTTACTGACACTGGCCCTCACATGCCATTCGTAGCCAGACCAGGGTGCACTCTTTTCTGAAGTTGGCACCAGCTCTCAAACTTCATCTCTGAAATCATGCCCGGGGTGCAATGCAGCATCTCATTCCATCTGCACTGGCCTGGAGGTGCTGGCTCCTTGACCCAAAGGCCCTCACTTCTGCAGGGGCCTGACCTGAACCAACACGGAGTCGATTGGGAATCAGCAGTGCACAGATTCAAGGGGGAAGGAAGACTTAGGTTCAGTAGGAGAGCAGCTAGTTGGGCGAGGAGCAGGCAGCAAGCAGGGGCCAGGTCAGGGATGCCGGGAGAGCCAGGCAAGTGTCTGGGCTCAAGTGGCTGGAGGCTGAGCCACTCACTGCAGCTCTGGTGAGCAAGGCTGACTCTGGATTCTAGAGCTGAGACTGTTTATCCCTTCTCTATTTTATACCTCAGTTGCATGTCAGTATCATTGGACCTGAAAGTGTTGAGCATTGACAGAAGAGGTGTCAGATTAGGCGAAGGAGTCCCGCGCCTGAAAGAGGCAGCATTACTTCACCCTCCCTTCTGTCAAGTGATCTTGTTTCTCCTAATAAATAGAGAAATGATGGGCATGCTTTATTTACCAAGAAACACTTCTAAAATCCCCCCAGCCTCTAAGAGAGGCGAGAGAGAATGATGACAAGCTTTCTCGACATATTTCAACTGACAGTCACATAATTAAATTTTGATTGGGAAGGGCCTGAAGAAACAAACAAAAAATATCTAAACTATTCCATATTTTTCCCCCAATAATTCAAATGGTCTTTGAAAGCAGGAATGACCTCAGACATTTTGTTTTTCATGTAACATACAGACTGGTGATAACCCAGCCTGATGCTTATGGCAGTGATGGTGTGGGCGAGATATTAGTTGTGTGTCTGCACATGCACCTGTGTGTGTACAGATACACATTTGTGTGTGTGCGCAAGTGTGTATAGATACAATTCCCGGAGCATACAAATAAGGTAGCTGAGTTGAAGTAGTGAGTAAACTCCAAGAATAGCAGGGACACTGTTAACCCCCAGGAAAATGATTTGGAATTTAAATAGCACGTGTTCGGAAGTGATAGGCAAAATAAACCTGGGAGACTGTTTGCGGTACAGATGGGATCTGATGCTCTCCGAGCAGGGAGAAGCGCTGTCAGTGTTTTGACAGACACAGACTGATGTTCAGGACAGAGCCAAGGAGGTGCTGGGTGGTGGTGCTTGGCGTGGGGGGAGCTGGAGACCTCCATGACAGATTGACAAGCCCGAGCAGGAATTTTTCTCCAAGCAGAGGGAGGGGAAAGAGGGGATAGAAGATAAAGGCACAGCAAAGCTGGGATGCTGGTGGTGGGGTGAGGTGAGAAGGGCAGAACTGTATTTACCACGTCTGCCTCTTTGGGGATTATTAAGAAGGTAAAAGCAGGGGCCAAAAGCCAGACCACGGGGGGATAAGCATCACTTCCCAGCACTTCATTTCTCTTCACAGTTTGTGGAGCTGGCAGGCCTGCTTAGTGCTCCGGGCAGGGAACCCCCGATGACAAATGCCTCCCACGAGGGCTGAGGGTCAGAGAGCAGAACTCAACCAGCAGCAACCATACAGAGAGTGTTTCTCTCCCAGCATCCATAGCAATGTTACCCAGAAGGGAAACTAGAGCCTAGATGGGTATAAAAGCACTATAAACTGTGGCTGGTGTGGCAGGAGACCTCCGGACAGACTTAAATTCTTGGTGGTGTCAATACTACACTCTGACTGCATAGCCTTAACCGACTTGGACCAAACCATCCCTCTGGCCTTTCCAGCCTGCCCAGAGGCCCTGGAACACCCTGAAACCCACCTGTCCTGCTCTCCTCTGTGACTCCCCTTGTCTGCCCTGAGGCCCCCTTTCCCATGTGCCCAACCTCTCCGGGTGGGGTGCAGTATCCTTTTTCTGATTTCCCCTAGTGAATTCCCTGGGAGCTCAGAATCCAGCAGGCAGTGTGGTTGTGTGACAACACCAGGTGAAGTCAGGAGGCTGCACTAAAGTCTCACCTCCATCCCTCATCAGCCCTGTGCTCCTGGACAATTCAGTTACTCTCTTGGAGCCTCAGTTTCCTGGCCTGTGCAAAGGACTGGTTGGTTTGTTGCATCTAGATCAGTGATTCTCCACCAGGTTTTCCCCTAGACATTTGGCAATGTCTGCAAGCATATTTGCTGGTCATAATTGTGGAGCAGGGGTGGGGGGATGTTAATTTGGCTCCAGTAAGTAGAGACCAGGCCTGCTTCTAAATGTCCTAAGTGTGCAGGACAGTCCCCACAACACAGAATCATCCAGCCCCAATGTCAGTAGGGTTGAGGTTGCTTACAAACTGTCTCTCAACATCACATGGGTTTTTTTAAATTAAATTTTTATTTTATATTGGAATATAGTTGATTAACAACGTTGTGTTTCAGGTGTACAGCAAAGTGATTCAGTTATACATATACATGTACCTATCCTTTTTCAAATTTTTTTCCCATTTAGGTTATTACGGAATATTGAGCAGAGTTCCCTGTGCTATACAGTAGGTCCTTGCTGGTTATTTATTTTAAATATAGCAGAATGAGCTTATGGTTACCAGTGGGGAAGGTGGGGTGGGGGGAGGGATAGACTGAGAGTTTGGGATTGACATGAACACAGGTTCTTAATCAATAACAGCTTCTATCATCAAGGATTGTTTCCTCCCTTCCTCTCTTTCCTTCTCTTTCTTTCTTTCTTTCTTTCTTTCTTTCTTTCTTTCTTTCTTTCTTTCTAATATACATGTATTTGGGGGGAGATTGCAAGCTCCTTGAGGGCAAGCAGAGGCTGTATCTAAATCCTCTTTGTTTTGCATTCAGAGCCTTGCACAGTGAAAAACCTCACATGTCATCAGCCGCTTGGTAAAAGGAATCACAGAAGAGACTTTGACTCTCCTGGCAAAAGGATAAATCTGTTTTTGTACTGCTGGGTTCATTTGTTCATGGTGTGAGACAGAAGTAAAGCCACCTATTATACTGCCCCCTTCCCCCAAAATCCCTCTAAAATATTAGAAGATACTGCTAAAACTACATCCAGATCATTCAAAAACAGTTTGAAAGAGAAAAATATGGTGAACTCACTGCTATCCAACAGGTTGACAATGAAAGAAAGACTGTTTGACTAAATTCATCCCCATGGAGGGGGAGGTGGTACAAGGCCAGGCTGTACTTTTTGGGAGAAATCCATTATGTCAGACTGTTCGTGTAAATGTTAAAAAAGTTCAGGAGGTAAGAAAAATGAAGTCTTCTTTAAAAAGAGGAGAAGAAAGAATGGGGAATTTTTGGCCCCTTGCACATTTTTGTGTCCCTCTAATACATCAGATCCTGTGTTACACATGTTATCTCATTTATCTTCAAAACAACTTATTGGGTAAGAAATGAGGCTTAGAAAAATTAAGGATGTATTTTATAGATTTTAAAGCAAATACATTTTTCACATTTTATATTCTGGAATGAATATGACCTTAAAGTTGATGTCATCTAATAATCAGTGTTGGCTTTTTTTTTCCTCTCTGTCTCTCTCTCTCTTTATATTTTTACATTTTAGTATACCTGAAGTAAGAATGCATCTTACAGTCTTTGGCTACTTAGATTTCTAAAAATAAGGTCACTTATACAGATCATACAACATGGCAGAGCTGGAAATCATAAGATACTAGATGTTATTTATTTCTAATCCAGCAAGGAAATTCAAGTGCTCCGTAACAAGGTTCTTGTGAAGTCCACTAAGAGTGGTTTTTCCTGAGATGACTTGGATGGCTCCAGTGAGAAGTTAAGGAAGGTGATACATTTGTGTTACTGTATTTTTTTACATTTTCATTTTTTCCCAGTTTTATTCAGAAATAATTTACAAGCATCACTGTATACATTTAAGGTATATAGAGGGATGGTTTGATGTATCTATATTGTGAAATGATTAATGTTTACCACAATAGGTTTAGTTAACATCCATCATCTCTTATACATACGACAAAAACCCTTAAGACCTACTCTCTTAACAACTTTTCTACATATCATACAGCAATGTTAACTCTAGACATCATGTTGTATGTTACATTCCTAATACTCATTTATCTTATAACTGGAAGTTTGTACCTTCTGACCACCTTCCTCCAGTCCCCCCATGCCCCACCCACCACCTCTGTACTCTATACTTTTAGGTTAAACTAGTGGAAGAGAATAAAGAGGTAAGGGTTAAAGATCTGAGATTACTATTGTTAACATCAACAATGAGAGACTGGATTTAAGTCTAACAGAGAAGACAAGCAATTAAAATATATATTATATGTATACAATATTAAATATATATATAAAGTTATATCACTGATAGAAGCAGTCAGGGCCAGAGTGGGAGGTTAGCCATCAACCTCTATGCCCTTGGTTGTCTTGGACGCTGGGACAGTAATTCAGCCTTGCATGGGAGGTTACAGACCAATAAAATAAAGTTTAACTTAGGAGTGCTTGATGACAATTCAGTTGTTTAGACGGCACCAATCTATGCCTAGGAATAGAATTTATTTTAAACTTGTTACAAATAGTATTCTAACTCAGTGTTAACGCAGGTAGGTAATGTGTACTAGATACTTGTTGAAAACTTGTTGAATATAACAACGTTTGCAAAAAAAAAAAAATTATGGGTTGGATTGTGGGCCTTCTCTATCCCTTAGACACTGTTTGTGTCCATGAACTTGTCACGCTCACTACTATTGTATTGCTGTTGCCGGACATATTTATCCTACCTAACTTCCTCCTCATGTCTTTGTCTGTCTACAAAACTTCTACTTCTTCACTTCTCAAAGCTGATCTCCTGAAAACTTGTCTTGATTTCCTCAGACTTCAGAGCCTCTTATCTGCTCCCTCTGCACTTGGTGCCTATACCTCTGTTATAAAAACCATGTAACCACATTGAAATTTTTAGAGTGCCTTTCTGTTTGGTCCACATGAATTGTCTGATCTTTCAGGATTCATTGGCACAGCTCCTGATCTACACATGGTAGTGAACTTGCTCATAGGATGAATAAATGAAATATGCACACCGTGAGACAGCCTCTTACCATGCACAGACTAGGAAACTCTCAGTGACCTGCCCCCCGTACCTTCCAGACCCCGTTTCCCAACGCTGTCCACCCCACACTTTCACCCAGCCCACTGGTCCCTCATTGTCACCAAACACCTGGCCTTGGGGCCTCCACACGGCCCATTACGACCATCTGCAGAGCTTTTACCCCAAATATATGCCATAGCCCATTTCCTCTCAAGATTTAGGTCTCTGTTTAAATGTCATTTTCACAAAGAGGTTTGCTCTGACCACATTTTCAAAAATAGCAGCCTTCTTCTTCAGTCTCTCTGTTCTTACCTGCTTTATTTTTCTTCTTAGCACTTACCAATAACCTAGACATTTTGTATTTACTTATTTTTTAAAAGTCTCTCCCACTGAAATGTGAGCTCAGGGATTTTTATCTGCAAATAATAAACAATTAATCACTCAGTGATAAAAGAATGAATGAGTCTATTACTATCTTTAATGAGACTACTTTCACCTGCTGGTGAAACACAGAACTGCAGTCATAGAACCGCTTCTAGAGGAAATCACTTTTTTGGATCATCTAATATAGCCACGTACCATTTTAATTTCTTTAAATATATTAGCTCATTTATTGTTCACAAAAGCCCTAGCATATAAGTATCATCACCCCCAATTTAAAAGAGGAAGCAATTGTGGTTCTTCCAAATCCCATACGCTTTCTTTTATACTCATCCTTACACAATCACAGTTTTGCAAATCCACCTATTCCATTACCTTTATTCAACAATTCATTCAGTACTTGTTGAATTTATCCCATATGTTTCTATTATGAGAAATGCACACAATATTTTCCCATGGAAGTTTAGCAAATATGACACTTCCTGGCTATTTCCAAAGTAGTAGAGATATGTCAAAAACAAACAAACAAACAATAACCTGAGAGAAACTTTAGAAGTATTTGTTCCTTTTTCCCATTCTTTATACTATTCTTTCATTGTTACTTTCATCCAACAATAAAGTCACTAAAAATGTGGAATGACTACCGTACATTCTGTGAAACATGAAACAGTGCTTTACCTGTCC
This sequence comes from Physeter macrocephalus, assembly GCF_002837175.3. Classification (NCBI taxonomy): domain Eukaryota; kingdom Metazoa; phylum Chordata; class Mammalia; order Artiodactyla; family Physeteridae; genus Physeter; species Physeter macrocephalus. Next base: position 59,570,195 of record NC_041232.1, on the reverse strand, counting down.
CACCCACTGCCACCACTCTCCAGATGCTAACTTCTGTAATGTTTTGGTTTAAATAAAGTATTGCAGAGAATCGTAATCTTAACACAAGAAATGGAAAGATCTAACTAAGGAAGGAGTTTAAAAAAGAGAATTCAGTGAATGCATCTCTATAGCCTTTCCCTGGAAGAGACCTGCAAATGCATCCGTCAGGCAGAGAATCAAGTCTGGAAAAACTGCTCTTGGAAGAGCTGTGCTTGAGAACTCACACCAAGAGTAACAGTCTCAGGGGAACCCGGGTGTGTTCAGCAAGGAGTGAATGATGTTCAAGAGGACAAGGGATTTGAGCTATCAAGGAATCACAGAGAATTGTGGATCAGACTCCTTGGGCAAGGCCTGAAATACTGCTATGGAAGTAAATGTAAATTTGGATATGAGAACATTGGCCTAACTTTTTTGGGCTATAGTGGTCCCACCTGAGACATCTATTGACTGGCAATAGCCCGCCCTGAAAAAATACAAATTTGCTAGAGCATAGGTGTCTTACTCTATGGGTGACAAAGAACAGAGCCAGCTTAAGAAAACATTGCATTCACAATTGTGGAGAAATCAGACATTTGGAAAACCTGGATCTTATGAAAGCTTGGACGATAACTCTGAACAAAGGTAATAAAAGATCTATCGCTGGGTCTTAGCCCTGGAAAACAATGGCCAAAGCATCATTTAACCCCAAATACTTCCAATAATATAAGGGAAAAAAGGACTTGAGTTTAGTAAAATGTTTAAGTTCTGCTATTAAGCAAGTAGCCGACTAAAATGTTCTCTTTAGGCCAGATGTTTGATCTCACTAATGAGAACAACACACATCTTGCCTGAATTGACCCAGAAAAGGTCAACATGGGTGAAATCCATGGGTGAAATCCAGCCAAATCACAACTGTTCACTTTGGCCTCTGTCCCAATTGCTATACAGAAGGTCTCAGAGATGTGGGTGCCCCTGTTGTTCAATTAGGTTGTGCTATCACCCATACAAGGGACTCCTGGAAAGCCTACATAAATGGAATCCAAAAAGATAAGACAGTAGTGGTAAATTATATTACATTTTCTTAAAAGAGGTATTTCTTGTGTTAGGTAATTCTCATTAGTCTTGTCTTGGAATTATAGTTTGAATTAAACAAAATTTATTAAACATTAAATATGACATAAATTTGTAGCATAATGGAGCCTTAGTGTTCAGTTGATCTAATTCCTCTTCACCCTTCCATCCATTTTACAGACAATTACACCAAGCCCAGAGAAGAAAAGTGTCTTACAGAGTCACATTTTAAGTTTTAATTTCCAAAAGAGAAGAGGATTTTGTTTCATTCAAAGGACAAGCTGTGCCAACACAGTGAATTTGGCCTGTTCTCCTACTCAGCCTACCTCTTGCCTCCCAACTCCTTGTTAATGCTTTTTTAATAGACTATCAGACATTTCTTTGGAGACTTCATTATTCTGCTCACCTGTTTGTGCCTGGCTCTCCTTCTCTTTGCCACCCCATAACACAAATACACACATTATCAGAGAAAGCGTTGAATCTAGAGTGTAGTAGTGTTTGATGGTTATATTGTACACCACTCATTCCATCTTGATCTCTTTTCGTCTGAGAAATGTTCTTCTCACCCATTTCAGTCTCCGTAGTTTGGTGGTATCTTGATTTTCCTCTCAGGTGCAGGGAGAGAAATGTTACTCAAACCTGACCAATCATAGCACCTCATTGCTCTGGCCTCAAAGATTGGTTCAAGGATGAGAATGTTACCCAGTCAGACCCAATGAGCTCTCACAAGCTTCTGATGGGACCACTACAAGAGAGGCATTCTCTCTTTCCTCCTAAACTTATAGCTACTAGGGTATAAGCCTGAAACAGCTAGACGGTCATTTTACCTCTGCAGTGGATGGAGCTACTGAAAATGAGACCAATATATAGCAAAGCAGGGTGAAGAGATGGAGAAAAACTTATTCTGCTGATATTGTTGGAACTCCTTGATCCATGTGAGCTTGAAATTCTTAGACATTTCAGTTATATGAACCAAAAAAATCACCCTTTTATTTAAGCCAGTTGGGTCCATTATTCTGACACTTGCAATTGCAAGATTCCTGACAGATTCTTCAGTGTAGAGTTTATCTAATGTCTAGGCTCACCTAGAAGGGATTCCGTTGCTGGCTTAGGTAGCCTTTTATTAGTGCATGTCTTGCTGATACTTTTTTAAAGTCACTTCTCAGTCAATGCATGCTGTTTCACAATGTCATGAATTACAGTTAACCATCAGACTGTATTTTCATTCAGGTCGTGAATTTCCTGATTTTTCTAGGATCTAGGCTAGGATGGTCTTTTAGACTCTAGAAACACCTCTCAAGGGAAAAGGGAAAGGCAATCACTGCCAAGGAAAGCTAAAACTGGGCTGGCCCAACCACTAAGACCTCTGTAAAACAGAGGACATTTTCCCTGGGTAAGTGCTGGCTTGATCTAACAAGAACTACTTTTCCCTTTGCTCTTATGACTTGGTTAAGCCTTGCAAATGAAGCTTGATTTTCAAGAGGAGGCATCACTAACTTTCTTTACCTGGAAGTGGGGTCTCCCCTGTGTAGGGGAGTACAGTGAGGCTGGAGAGATATGGGTACTGGCACAATTAGGCTACACTCCCCATCTATCAATGGCTGCCCTCTACTTTTGGCCTTGCCTGGACAGCTTTGAAGAACTTCTTTGTTGATGTACAAATGACAACTTATAGCTTATTGTTCTCCTATATGGCATATCCCTGCTTTAAAATAGTCTTATACCAAAGGAAAGACCCTTAGACATCAACCACAAACTAAGGAGAAGAACCGTCCCAGCACATCTGAAATCTTACCCATCCATTCTGCTTTTTTGGTACAGAGGGCCCTAGTAATGGAAATGAAAGGGCAGAGCCTTGAGAATCAGGTTCAGGTCATTCTCAAAGTGTTATCTTGATTTGGCACTGTAAAGCTTGGCTCATTTAAGTCTCTTTCTGGAAGCAGGACTCACCCTCAGGGCTTTCCCTCCTTCTGTCAATGATCATGACTAGTGATCTCAGCCTCCTCCCATTCCATTTTGTACACATATACACACAATAATAAGTGAGGCAAAGTGATAATGAAGAGCTTCTCCTCCCAGAACTCCCACTGTTGCCTCTACTTTGGTCCTTTTACTGCTAATCTTCTGAACTCTGGACCTTTCCAATTTCTCTCATGGTCGGTGCTTGACCATCCAGTATTGCTGGTCATGTGGAGCTCAACCTTTAGCCAGCCTGATCCATGGTGGTTACCAGCTCCCTACCCATGTTCACCCAGTCAGATGAAGTGCCTGAAGTCTGGACTTGTAACCACCTGCTTGCTGCCCCTGAAGCTGGACCATACTACTCACAACTGTATATATATGCTGCCAGATCTGTCACATGCCACGTGCTTAGATTTCATGTTGCTATCCCAAAGAGACAACAGAATAAAGGAGGGAAAAATAAATGGAAGCATTTGCTTTTCTCTTTGGATAAGACAAAATCTTCTGTCATTTTGAATCCAACTCTTTATGAAACAATGAACTCATAGCAGTTGTACCTATCATACTGTACCATTTATTCAGCATATATCAGAGATTGCCTTTGATATCTTTTATATTAGGTACTATTATTATGTGTTAATGTTCCACATTTCTATTTAACTTTTATATGAACATTTAACTACTTGTGATTTTTTTTTCCAGTTCTCTTCATAATTTGAGGAAATGACATATTTACATTCCCCAGCTCCTGGCATGGGGCTTAAACACATATTTTTATTAAATAAACCCATAGTTTATCAATACATATTTATTGAGCACTTGGTATTTGCTTCAACTTTGTTCTAGTTCCTGTGGGATTTACAGAAGAAAACTTTATAATACTCTCCCTACTCTGGAGATTATGGAGTTTGGGAGGGGAGTAAGATGAATGGGCATGAAACAAATAGAGACAAATGCAAGATATTTTATGGTCAAGTGGTACATTGTGGGCATTGGGCTATGTTTGCTATAAGGTTTTAATAAACAAACAAATATTTCTTAGAAAGTAAAGTTTTTACAGTCATAGACTTGAGATGGAAGAAAATAAAACAGGCATACCCTTCAGTCCATGCCAAACTGTTCCCTACAATTCATCTCTTTAGAGCTCTGTTTAGTCTAGTCTTGAATGCTGCTAGGGATCCGGTTACCATCACAGTCATTGGGAAACACCTTTGCAATCTAAGTGTTCTCTGTGTCAGGAAGTTTTTTTCCAGCACTCAACTTTTATTGCTCCATCTCTTAGTTCCTTTTGGTTTCATTTCATCATTTCTCTAGCCATGTCTCCTGGTACCTTTGTTTTCCATCTCCTTTGTGTTGGTTGGCCCAGTGTTCCACATATCTCATCTCCTCTGTCTTTCATCCTTTGGTTTCTTTCCTTTATATTTTCTCTAACAATGACAATCATATTCCTGCCCAGGAATGTTCTCCAGGTTAAATAAATGGTTAGAGTGTGACTCACAGGAGGCAGAGTACTTTAGAAACTACAGCTCTGATGTTCTTTGACATCAAACATTTCCAGTTCATGGTTGTATCTCAGTGTCTAGCCCTGGTACATAGTAGGGCTTTGATGATGGTTGCTGAGGGCACAGATTAGGTCACCCTCCTGAAAGTATATGGTTCTCTCAACAATGGACCTTAGAGGATTTCCTGTCCAACTTTCTAGCCTCTGACAAAGGTTTCAGTGATGAGGATTCATAACTCTATAAGTTGGCCCATTCTAAGAACTTAAAGAATTCCTCCTTACATTTAATGAAAATTTGCTTCATTTTAAATTCTACTCATTGGTCTTGGTTTGGTTATGTGGAGCTAGTCAGAAGTGTAATTCTTTTTTTTTTAAATTAATTAATTCATTTATTTATTTTTGGCTGCGTTGGGTCTTTGTTGCTGCACGCAGGCTTTCTCTAGTTGTGGTGAGTGGGGGCCACTCCTCGTTGCAGTGCGTGGGCCTCTCACTGCCGTGGCTTCTCCTGTTGCAGAGCATGGGCCCTAGGCATGTGGGCCCCAGCAGCTGTGGCTCATGGGCTCCAGAGCACATGGTCAGCAGTTGTGGTGCACGGGCCCACTTGCTCTGCAGTATGTGGGATCTTCCCAGACCAGGGCTCAAACTCATGTCCCCCACATTGGCAGGTGGACTCCCAACCACTGTGCCACCAGGGAAGTCCCAGAAGTGTAATTCTTATTTCACATGAAAGACCTCCACAAGCTTGAAGAAAATTGTTATGGCACTCCAACTTCTAATCTAGCCTCAATAATTCCAGCTATTTGTTGCACATAGGTCATTTGTTGCACACCCCTAATAATTATTTTTAATGGAAAGATGGACCAGTGATGGTTGAATGAACATATGGATGCATGCAAGGAGATGGGCCATTCATTGGTTCATAGACACCTTGCTTTTAGACTCCTCACCACATTGGCTATCCATTTTTGGATGCTCTCTACTTTGCTGGTGTCACTCTTAAAGCGAAGTTTCTAAAACATAACTCTTCAGGAGAAATGTGGCCCATACAGAGAACAGTACAACTGAGAGCTAAATGTGAATTTCTGTTTTTTAAAACCGTAAAACCATTCTGTAAGGCAAAAGACAAAAAGAAATATATACAAATATTGTGATATAGTTAGTAAGTTTATTTATCAAAAAGGTATGGGTTAGGAATTCTGAAACTATTTTATGTGTATTCTAGTTTAGAACAAGTAACTATGTTGTGGATAAGAAGAGTAACAAGAGTCAGGTTGGCGAAACCTAAAAACTTGTTTTAAAAAATCTGTTCTTTTTCACTGTTGGAAAATGAAATTATGAATAAGGAAAGAAAAAAGAGTAGACTAAACCCTGTGGTTTTGGATTAGAATCAGAGGTATTAAGTATGAACTTATGGATTTTTAGTATATATACAAATGGAAACATATGGAAATAAGTATAGATGTGGCTGTATGCATGGGTTAATATCCAATCACTGAGAGGATTTAGGAACAATGACATTGCAGTAGCAGTGAGCACAACTGGTGCCCAGATCTTGGCTTCTAAATGCCATTCTCCAATAAAAGGAGTCAGGACTCCTTGGAGAAGTCTTTTTGATTCCAAAGCTAGGTCAGAGAAAATACAAAATGAGACTGGAAAATACTATGGTGCCAAAAAGTAAGGAAGTACTTTAAAAAAGAATGTGGATATGTCAGAATGGTGCAGGAACCAACCTGAAAGAGCTCACAATGACCAAACCTGGAATAATAGGATAAAATTAATACCTATGAGTCTATATTAATATACATAAACATTTGAATTAATAAATGTGGGAGAAGGGAAGCTTTTCCTTCTAGCCATGTGCTCAATCACCGTTGTGGAAGGAAAGAATGATGGTAAGGTAGGAAGTAGTCAGGACTGGGACATGTGCCTGTACTATAAAATGGTACAGCTGTCCTGGAGTTGGAAGCTCTGACTAGCAGTAAGGAGACCTTAATTCTAGTTCTGGCTTCACCAAATTGATGTTCTTGGCCGTATGACCTTGAGAAAATTGCTCATTTCTACCATAGTGACCTGCCCTCCCTTCCTTACAGGGCTACTGTTAGGCTCAAAGGCCATAGTAAGAACCTGGACCAAAGCAATGACAAAGCATCACCTTACTCAGGATTCCCACTGCATTTATTGCATTTACTTTTCATTGTGCACAGTGTTGTCTTATGAGGGGTAGCATGTGCAGTGGTTAAAAGACCCCAGGCTCTAGGTTTATATTGCCTGGTTCCCACCTTAATGCCACTGCTTACTAGCCATGTCATAGTTTCCTCAGCTACAAAATGAGGCTAGTGACAGAACCTACCTCATAAGGTTGTTGCAAGGATTAATGGAAGTGATATTTGTAAAGCTTTAAACAAAAAAGACCTTGCATCATGGTAACAGCTATATAGTATTTGCTCTTAGCATTACTTCAAGATGTTTTTTTCTGATGCTTTATGGCATTATTCAGAACACTATTTAACTCCTCTGGGTGCAGCAACCGGTGCCTTCCCAACAGTAGGCTGTTTGAGGGCAGGGACAGGATGCCTGTGCCTGGTGCCTCAGCCTCCAAAGCACGATGCCGTGTGCAGAGAAGGTGCTCAGTAAATAGCTGGTGATTGATTGACTCATAAGGCCCTAAAGCCAATGTTCTCTACTTCACAATTTTGCTTCAGGCCAACTTGTCATCTGTGTATATTTAAACAAACTTGGAAAATAGAAAATTCTCTAGTGCGAGAAATGGTCTTTCCTGAACACTGTCAGAGTTTGCTATGGAAGTTGTTAGCTTTTTGACATCCTTTCCTCCCATCCCCCCCACCAAAAATCATTCTGTCAGCACCACAGCTGAGGAGATGAACTCAGAAATAGCACATCCAACACTCAATATTTGACTGTACTCTGCCCTTCTCTTTCCTCTTGTCTGGAAGTAAAAAAAAAAAAAAAAATAAATCCTACCATCCACTTTCCCAGATTATCTGTTTATGTTCTTTTGTTCCTGTTTCCAAGAATACATCTTCAGAGTCAACTTGATCTTCAGTGCTTGGCAATTACTAAAGAAATAAAATATTACTCTTCTCGTTAAGCATTTTGGCCACATTTTTCTTGGTGCTTCCATTTTCAATATCTAAAGTGCAGCCCTCCTTCAGTGCCCTTGAAGATGTACTTGTTTTCCTACTGAATGCATTATTCCATAGAAGAAAAAAATATCATCTTTCAATTTATGAATCCCTCTTATCTTTACTCTTCACCTTTCCTTCTCTTTATGTTTCCTCCACTTACATACTTCTAAATTATTTCTGGCCAAGCATGAGGCAGCCAAGTTGGAATCCTGGGTCTGTCACTATCGTTATGATCATTCCTTTGGTGCCATTTGTATGAAATGAAGTCCCACAGACTCAGGGCACACTGCAAACTCTTTTCATTTTTGCAGACAGCAACGACTGTACTCGAGAATTATCCAAACGCTGCCCCCGTCTCCTGACCCTGGTTTTCATTTCTCTCCAACATGTTATTTTCTCCTGTTTTGCCTCTATGACTCAATAGTGGAAATATTTCATGATTCCAAGAAGCTTTACTGTTCTCCTGATCCTAAAAAGTGTCCCTGAATGGTAGGAGTCCTTCTCCAGTCTCTGGGAGGGGGAGAGGAGTGGCTAAAACACTAGCACTAACGTCTGCCAAATTTCCCCTCCTTTCTTTCTTTGCCTGACTTCTGCCAGACCACAGCCACTGACATTTTTTGAGAAGAGAAAGTGTGGGAGTTTAGAAGGAAATATAGTGTGAGATGCACCCAAGAGTATGCCAGTGTGCACTTGTGGAGGGGCACACTCCAAAAAGAATGGCAATGCCTAAGGAGACCCTCCACTCTCTGCAGTGACATGGAGACCATGCAGCCAAGGGAAGCCCAGGAAGACCCTACATTGAGTCTCAGTTCTATTATGTTCAGACTGTGACCTTGATCAAATTACATACCTGATCACCTTTAGAAAGAGGAGAGACAACTCACATCTGCCTCAATGGCACTTGTCAAAGCATTTACAAAGTGCAAAATACCATATGGGTGCTAATATTCAAAAATATATTTTATAGCAATAAATAAAAAGGTAGTTATTAATGTAGCCATTCAAATCAACTGATCAATGACTTGATCAAACTTGCCCTTATTATGTCGGCAAGAAGTATTAGACAAGATCCTTGTCCACAGAAACTTAAAATCCAGTGGAAAAGACAAAACTTACACAGCTGTCCAGACTTACAAAGATGAATCCATGAGACAGCAGATAAAATCTGGTGCTAAATTGTGCACTGCAGGGTATTCTGCAATGGTGCCAGAATTTCAGAGGTTTAAATACCTCAGTTAGGAAATAATAACATTGACCATACATTCCTACTTCTAAGTTCTGGTAATGTTTCAGTTAGACTGCAACAAGGGGTGATACATGAGTTATAGGCTCCTCCTAGACATCCATGCTCCTAACTCAGTGGGATTCAGGCACTTGGCCATGGTGTTCTTCTACCATTGTCAACCTCCCGTCACAGAAAAGGGTGGTAGAAACACAACGTAAGGGTGGAGACTACAAGATAAAGGGTTCATCTGCCTTGCTCAAATCATACCTCCCAAATATAACAGTTGGTGACCTTGGATAAGTTATTTATGCCCTTCAGGACTTGGGTGTTATAATGGTACTTATCATAGGATGGTGCAAGGATGACAGGTTAATACACGTCAAGTACAAAGAACAGTGTTTAGCATACGGTATGTGCCTAGTAAATGCTGGTTATATTTGCAGCTATTGTCTGTTTTGTTGTTGTTATTGTACTGTTGTTATTATTGTTACTGTTATTATTAAGTAGTGTTTCCCAAAGTGTGTTCAGAGAAGAGTATTCCTGCAAGACATTCCTCACAGAGGGGTTCTGTGGTTCAAAATGTGGTGATTATTGCATTTTACATGCAAAAATGCATATGAGTACTGAAGTACAGAAGAATTCCTTAAAGAAAGACCTGTAACTTTAATCATCCCAGGTTATCTAAACATACTTGGTTCCTACCTAACCCAATGACCTTAGGGCTTACCCTTTCTCCAAGAGCACACTTAGAGGAACTTACTCCAAGGGGGTGAAAAATGGGGAAAATATTCAATTTATAAACATTTTAAGCTCCATAGAGGGCTACACAGCCCTTGGAAATCAATTTCCCAAGGAAATCAATTGAAAATATTAACTGCATTATGAGTGCTTTTTTAAAGTTGTCAAATAAATAGTTTGCATATCTTTATGTAATTATTAGTTCTTTATCTGACAGATTAAAATCAAATGAAATGAAATTTAAAAAAAGAACCAGACTCTAAAAGTGGATAAAAGTGGGGGAAAAAAAAATCGAATGAAATATTGACTTTTCTCTCTAGCCAACAGCTGAGCTGCAATTTTATTAAAAAGAGAGAGAGTTTAACCTCATGCCATTCTCAGTCTCACTAATGACAAAAGGGTCATAAGGAATGCGTTGAAGAATACATGTGCATCACCCAGTGGTGAACACAAAAGTTAGAAATAACTCCCTAGACAACTTAACTCAAACTATTATGTGTGAATTTACCTAAAACTCTTCTGCTTCTATCATCCCTGGAACAATTAATTTCATAAGTCAAGTTGCCATTTTATAGGGCAATTTTAGGGTCAATGTGTCCGGATGCTGTGATCATCTTAATGTTCACCTTCCATCTCTTTGAAAAAAAATGTCATCATTGCTAGTCTCTGCATATACCCACACTGACTACATGTCACCTTTTCAGAAGATGTGTCCTTCGGCAAAATATTGGTGGAGGTATCAGGTGTAAGGTATAAGAGTATGTATAAGTGTGTATTATATATACATGAGACAATGGACTTGTGAGAGTCACAGAGAAGGAGGGGCATGATGTAGAAAGCCATTCTTTTTTTTTTTTTTCAATTTAATGGCTGAACTATTTTTTAATTGTTTGCTTTGTTTTGGCCACGTCGTGAGGCAAGTGGGATCTTAGTTCCCTGACCAGAGGTCGAAACTGCGGCCCCTACATTGGAATTTCACAGCCTTAACCACTGGACCGCCAGGGAAGTCCCTCTTAGAAAGCCATTCTTGACCCCATCAGAGCACGTCTATAGGGAGCTCTCTAAGCAGTTGGAAGAACATATAAAGGTGCCAAGTTCTACTGGAACTCAAATAGCTCAGAGGGATGGTTGAATTGGAGTTGATATAAAGTAGTTTTATCTTTTTTACGCACAATGTGCCTTTGGACTTGCCCTGTCTTCAACACCTCATTCCTACTTAGCAGCCGTCGTTTAATTATTTCTGTTCCTTTATTTTACCCAGTGAGAGATTAACAATCCAAATCCTTCAATAAGAATTTGTTCCACTGTCCTCTGTCAGAAATTTAGCACAGATATTTTAGATAGAAGGCACCACCAGCCTCTTCACCAAGAAAATCAAGGACCCTGAGGGGTAAGGATGGGTATCTGTTCAGGGGATCCAGGATAGAACCATCTCCCAACTCTTCAATGGGTGAGACCAAACCAGGTGTCAGGATTCAAAAGTAGAATGAATGCCCAAGTGTGAAAGTCTGGAATCAATTCAAAGGGATTAGTCTTATAAGATCTCTGAAAAGCAGATATCTGGGCCTTCCTACCCTCTCTGTGTCTGTAGTCATCTGAGAGTTGAAGGGCAGAGGAGTTGCCCATGAGACTCTGCCAGAGACACCACTGAGTGGGGTTTTGGGACTGGTGGCATATGTGTTTCTCTTTTAAATATCTTTATTTTGGTTAAAACCACAAGTATTTGAAATAGTCCCAAAGGAACGAAGTCTCAGACCTGTGGAATGGAATGTCAGCCGTGGAAATTAAATGGCCACCACGTGACCTAGCAAATGCCACTGTGGAAAATAAACGTATGATCCTGCACAGACCCGCTGTTTAACATTTTGAGATGACAGGCAATCACTTTCCAAAACCACGGCCAGAGGTAGAGCTCTCGGAAAGCTTAAATCAAGAGTCTTTTAAATCAAATTGATTATTTGGCTGCGATTCTCTAGCAAATTAAGATCTGCTCTTGAATGCTGGACAATGAAAGCTCAGACAAAGCTACTAAACACACACAAGCGCACTCTTCCTTTTTGGCCACAAAGGACCATGCTGTTAAGTACCATCTTGCTCAGTCGTGCCTGCAGCTGTGCAAAACCAAGGTCTCTTTATTTTAAAGGAGCAAAGACTGTAGCTTTAACTGTGGTGTGATGCTAGAGGGAATGTGAGCCAGGGATGGATGAGACAACATCAGTGAGAGAGGCGTCTAGGGAGAGAAGGAGGAAGGAAGGGGGATAGAAAGGGAGAGGAAAAAATATGCAGAGGAAAAGGGAGAGGGTGACACAGCGTGAGGGAAAAACCAAGGAGAAAGGGGGTGTGGTAAAGATGAAAAGAGGAGAGAGAAAATGGGGAAAAGAGAGAGAGAAGGAAAGAAGTGAAAAATGAGAAACAGGAAAATGGCTAAGATGGAGGCAAGGGGAATATGCAGAGGTGAGAGTGCCTCTTTTATGGATGCCTCCTTTCCCTTCAGATAGCATTACAAATGCTGGAGTCTTGGCCGGCCTGGCACTGCGCAGCTGGAATCAATCGGAGTGAACTGTGGGTGGCTCCAGGCCTGCCCGGGGAAACAGCGGGAAGCCCCTCCCTCTGGTTTGGCTGGGTCTGGCTCAAGCCTGCCAGAATCATTGGCCTCCTTGGGGCAGAAAGGACTTGGCCCACCCCAGCCTTCAGGAGAACTGAAACCCAGGCCCAGGCAGAAAGCTCAGGCCCTGACTCTATTTTCACCTGGATTGCTGGAATAGACTCCTATAGGGTATTTCTCTCCTCAAAGAGAGAGATAAAACAGTATGGATTCTTCCCAGAGAAAAAGCAAAATCCAGTCAGCTGCCTTCAGGCCTTCAATGCATTAAAATTGAGGTCCAGTGGTTCACAGAATATGGAAACAAAACCTTGGCCAAATTGCACAGTTGAATGGTTTATATTTGCACTACTCTCCTCCTCCCCTCAGGGTCCCTTTCCAGATTTTAAACATCTCAGCCCATTTGATTAAAATATGTGTGTGGCCTACAATGTGCTTTGTCCCTGGCTGCATGTAGGAAACACCGAGTGACTGACACCTGCCCAGAGCCTGCCTTCAGGTTGCTTCCAAACTGTCCCACATTCCTGTGTGTCTCCCAAAGTCTCAGGATGTTGAGTCAAAGCCAGAAGAGCAAGGACAGGAAAATTTGCCCAGCTAACAACTCCAGGGCTCTGAAGGAGACAACCTGGTTTATAGTCTCAGGGAATACACTGCCTGGCTGTGACCTTGGACACAAGGATTCCCACATGTAAAATGAAGCTGTGGGACAAGGTGACCTGTAGGGTCTCTTCTAGTGTCCCAGTTTTGTGATTCTGCTATAAAACTTCCTCACTTGCCCCTAGTGCCACTTCTACCAATTTCCAATGAGCCTTAGAATCAAATAAGATACGATTTGCCCAGATTTCTTTTTAGGCATGGAATAAAATCTCCTCACCCATTCAGGAACATGAGAAATCTGATAAAAAAAAAAAATTCACTGTGAAAATGTAATTCATTAAACAAGAATTAAATCAAATATTTCTTAAATCACTTTAACGAGTTTACAAAATTGAAGTAAATCTATTTGTTCTCTAAAGATAAGACCTGGAGCTAGAGGTTCATCTCCATCTTTCAAATGGCTTGGGGTGGGGGTAAGGCAGAAGGAAAGTACTATATTCATATCTGAACATGATTAAATGAAAATTTAATCCTTAATTATCCTCCTAACAGCTGCTGATGGAAAATCATGTGTGTGCACAAAATTTTAAAGTGCCTGGGTTCTGTGCTTTCAAGTTAAGATTTTTTTATGCAGTCATTTGATTTTTAAAGTTATAATGACTATCTGTTTTCAAAGTATCCAGCATCATGCAGACAGCAAATACTTTAAGAAGTATTGGGTAAAAGTAATCTGCTCATTTTCCAAATCCATGGATCTGTCTGAACATGCCTTGAACTGCTTCATGGTCTGCATTCTGTCTTCTCTCCATTGTGCTTCCCATCATCACACTTGCACTCTCCTGCCTCTCAATACAGGACCATGGGGATTTGCTCCTTATCAGACTGTGTAGGAGCAAAAGTTCTCGAAGTGTGGCCCTCCAGCCAGCAGTATCAGCATCATCTGGGAGCTCATTAGCAATGCAAATTATTAGGCCCCATTCTGACCAGTGAAATCAGAAACTCTGGGTATGTGGCCCAACAAACCCATTTTAACAAGTCTTCCAGGTGATTCTATTTGAGGTTAAAGGAAGGGATTAGGAACTGAAGCAGATGAAGGTTGCGGAGTGAAAGAGCTCAGGCTTTTTTATTTCATCAGTCACTGCTCTGCTTCTTGACCACCCCAACTCCCATCCTTCTTAAATGACTCCTTATTTTAGCTCTCCGTAGAAATGTTCAAATCTTGTATTTAAATATGCAAAGGGAGAGACCTTCAAGATGGTGGAAGAGTAAGACGTGGAGATCACCTTCCTCTCCAAAAACACATCAGAAATACATCTACATGTGGAACAACTCCTACAGAACACCTACTGAATGCTGGCAGAAGACCTCAGACTTCTCAAAAGGCAAGAAACTCCCCACATACCTGGGTAGGGCAAAAGAAAAAAGAAAAAACAGAGACAAAAGAATAGGGATGGGACCTGCACCTCGGGGAGGGAGCTGTGAAGGAGGAAAAGTTTCCACACACTAGGAAGCTCCTTCACTGGCGAAGACGGGGGTGGCGGGGGGAAGCTTTAGAGCCACGGAGGAGAGCACAGCAACAGGGGTGCAGAGGGCAAAGCAGAGAGATTCCCACACAGAGGGTTGGTGCCAACCAGCACTCACCATCCTGAGAGGCTTGTCTGCTCACCCACCAAGGCTGGTGGGGGCTGGGAGATGAGGCTTGGGCTTCGGAGGTCGGATCGCAGGGAGAGGACTGGGGTTGGCTGAGTGAACACAGCCTGAAGGGGGCTAGTGCATCACAGCTAGCCAGGAGGGAGTCTGGGAAAAAGTCTTGACCTGCATAAGAGGCAAGAGACCATTTTTTTGGGGTGAGTGAGGAGAGGGGATTCAGAGCCTAACAAGCCTAAACAAGCTCCAGAGACGGGCGTGAGCCGCGGCTATCAGCACAGACCACAGAGACGGGCATGAAATGCTAAGGCTGCTGCTGCAGCCACCAAGAAGCCTGTGTGCAAACACAGGTCACTATCCACACCTCCCTTCCTGGGAGCCTGTGCAACCTGCCACTGCCAGGGTCCTGTGATCCAGGGACAACTTTCCCGGAGAACGCATGGCATGCCTCAGGCTGTTGCAATGTCACGCCATCCTCTGTTACTGCAGCCTCACCCCGCATTCCGTACCCCTCCCTCCCCTGGCCTGAGTGAGCCAGAGCCCCCTAATCAGCTGCTACTTTACCCAGTCCTGTGTGGGTGGGGAACAGAAGCTCTTAGGCAACCTACACGCAAAGGCAGGGTCAAATCCAAAGCTGAACCCCAGGAGCTGTGCGAACAAAGAAGAGAAAGGGAAATTTCTCCCAGCAGCCTCAGGAGCAACGGATTAAATCCCCACAGTCAACTTGATGTAGCCTGCATCTGTGGAATACCTGAATAGACAACGAATCATCCCAAAATTGAGGTGGTGGGCTTTGGGAGCAAAGATATATATTGTGATCCAGGGACAACTTTCCCGGAGAACGCATGGCATGCCTCAGGCTGTTGCAATGTCACGCCATCCTCTGTTACTGCAGCCTCACCCCGCATTCCGTACCCCTCCCTCCCCTGGCCTGAGTGAGCCAGAGCCCCCTAATCAGCTGCTACTTTACCCAGTCCTGTGTGGGTGGGGAACAGAAGCTCTTAGGCAACCTACACGCAAAGGCAGGGTCAAATCCAAAGCTGAACCCCAGGAGCTGTGCGAACAAAGAAGAGAAAGGGAAATTTCTCCCAGCAGCCTCAGGAGCAACGGATTAAATCCCCACAGTCAACTTGATGTAGCCTGCATCTGTGGAATACCTGAATAGACAACGAATCATCCCAAAATTGAGGTGGTGGGCTTTGGGAGCAAAGATATATATATTTCTTTCTTTTTCTCTTTTTGTGAGTGTGTATGTGTATGCTTCTTTGTATGACTTTGTCTGTATAGGTTTGCTTTTACTATTTGTCCTAGGGTTCTGTCTGTCCGTTTTTCTTTTTTTTTTTTCGGTTTTTCTTTTTCTATAGTTTTTAGCACTTCTTATCTTTGGTGGATTTGTTTTTTGGTTTGGTTGCTCTCTTCTTTCTTTCTTTTTTATTTCTTTTTTTATTACTTTTAATAATAATAATAATACTACCTCAAGAAACAAGAAACATCTCAAGTAAACAACCTGACCTTACACCTAAGGCAATTAGAGAAAGAAGAACAAAAACCCCAAAGTTAGCAGAAGGAAATAAATCATAAAGATCAGATCAGAAATAAATGAAAAAGAAATGAAGGAAACAATAGCAAAGAGCAATAAAACTAAAAGATGGTTCTTTGAAAAGATAAACAAAGTTGATAAACCATCAGCCAGACTCATCAAGAAAAGAAAGGAGAAGACTCAAATCAATAGAATTATAAATGTAAAAGGAGAAGTAACAACTGACACTGCAGAAATACAAAGGATCATGAGAGATTACTACAAGCAAGTATATGCCAATAAAATTGACAACCTGAAAGAAATGGAAAAATTCTTAGAAAAGCACAACCTTCCGAGACTGAACCAGGAAGAAATAGAAAAATAAGCAGACCAATCACAAGCACTGAAATTGAGACTGTGATTAAAAATCTTCCAACAAACAAAAGCCCAGGACCAGATGGCTTTACAAGCAAATTCTATCAAACATTTAGAGAAGAGCTAACACCTATCCTTCTCAAACTCATCAAAAATATAGCAGAGGGAAGAACACTCCCCAGGTCATTCTACGAGGCCACCATCACCCTGATACCAAAACCAGGCAAAGACGTCACAAAGAAAGAAAACTACAGGCCAATATCACTGATGAACATAGATGCAAAAATCCTCAACAAAATACTAGCAAACAGAATCCAACAGCACATTAAAAGGATCATACAGCATGATCAAGTGGGGTTTATCCCAGGAATGCAAGGATTCTTCAATATATGTAAATCAATCAATGTGATAAACCAGATTAACAAATTGAAGGAGAAAAACCATATGATCATCTCAATAAATTCAGAAAAAGCTTTTGAAAAAATTCAACACCCATTTATGATAAAAACCCTCAAGAAAGTGGGCATAGAGGGAACTTACCTCAACCTAATAAAGGCCATATGTGACAAACCCACAGCCAACATCATTCTCAATAGTGGAAAACTGAAACCATTTCCACTAAGATCAGAAACAAGAAAAGGTTGCCCACTCTCACCACTATCATCATTCAACATAGTTATGGCAGTTTTAGCCACAGCAATCTGAGAAGAAAAAGAAACAAAAGGAATCCAAATCAGAAAAGAAGAAGTAAAGCTGTCACTGCAGATGACATGATACTATACATAGAAAAGCCTAAAGCTGTCACCAGAAAACTACTAGAGCTAATCAATGAATTTGGTAAAGATGCAGGATACAAAATTAATGCACAGAAATCTCTTGCATTCCTATACACTAATGATGAAAAATCTGAAAGAGAAATTAAGGAAACATTCACATTTATCCCTGTAACAAAAAGAATAAAATACCTAGGAATAAACCTACCTAAAGAGACAAAACACCTGAATGCAGAAAACTATAAGACACTGATAAAAGTAATTATAGATGATACAAACAGATGGAGACATATACCATGATCTTGGATTGGAAGAATCAACATTGTGAAAATGACTATACTACTGAAAGCAATCTACAGATTCAACGCAATCCCTATCAAATTACCAATGGCATTTTTCACAGAACTAGAAAAAAAATTCACAATTTGTATGTAAACCCAAAAGACTCTGAATAGCCAAAGCAATCTTGAGAAAGAAAAACGGAGCTGGAGGAATCAGGCTCCCAGACTTCAGACTATACAACAAAGCTACAGTATTCAAGACAGTATGGTACTGGCCCCAAAACAGAAATATAGGTCGGTGGAACAGGATAGAAAGCCCAGAGATAAACCCACGAACATATATATGGTTACCTTATTTTTGATAAAGGAGGCAAGAATATACAATGGAGAAAAGACAGCCTCTTCAAGAAGTGGTGCTGGGAAAACTGGAGAGCTACATGTAAAAGAATGAAATTAGAACACTCCTTAGCACCATACACAAAAATAAACTCAAAATGGATGAAAGACCTAAATGTAAGGCCAGACACTAAAGAACTTTTAGAGGAAAACATAGGCAGAACACTCTATGACATAAATCACAGCAAGATCCTTTTTGACCCACCTCCTAGAGAAATGGAAATAATAACAAAAATAAACAACTGTGACCTAATGAAACTTAAAAGCTTTTGCACAGCAAAGGAAACCATAAATGACAAAAAGACAACCCTCAGAATGGGAAAAAATATTTGCAAATGAAGCAACTGACAAAGGATTAATCTCCAAAATTTACAAGCAGCTCATGCAGCTCAATATCAAAAAAACAAACAACCCAATCCAAAAATGGGCAGAAAACCTAAACAGACATTTCTCCAAAGAAGATATGCAGATTGCCAACAAACACATGAAAGAATGCTCAACATCATTAATCATTAGAGAAATGCAAATCAAAACTACAGTGAGGTGTCACCTCACACCAGACAGAATGGCCATCATCCAAAAATCTACAAACATTAAATGCTGGAGAGGATGTGGAGAAAAGGGAACTCTCTTGCACTGCTGGTGGGAATATAAATTCATAAAGCCACTATGGAGAACAGTATGAATGTTCCTTAAAAAACTAAAAATAGAACTTCCATACGACCCAGCAATCCCACTACTGGGCATATACCCTGAGAAAACCATAATTCAAAAGAGTCATGTACCACAATGTCTATTGCAGCACTATTTACAATAGCCAGGGCCTGGAAGCAACCTAAGTGTCCATCAACAGATGAATGGATAAAGAAGATGTGGCACATGTATATAATGGAATATTACTCTGCCATAAAAATAAATGAAATTGAGTTATTTGTAGTGAGGTGGATGGACCTAGAGTCTGTCATACAGAGTGAAGTAAGTCAGAAAGAGAAAAACAAATATCGTATGCTAACACATATATATGGAATCTAAAAAAAAAAAAGTTTATGAAGAACCTAGGGGCAGGAGAGGAATAAAGACGCAGATGTAGATAATGGACTTGAGGACATTGGGAGGGGGAAACGTAAGCTGGGATGAAGTGAGAGAGTGGCATGGACTTAATTATAGTACAAGATATAAAATAGATATCTAGTGGGAAGCAGCCGCATATCATAGGGAGATCAGCTCAGTGTTTTGTGACCACCTAGAGGGGTGGGATCGGGATGGTGAGAGGGAGATGCAAGAGGGAGGAGATATGGGGATATAAGTATACGTGTAGCTGATTTCTTTGTTATACAGCAGAAACTAATACACCATTGTAAAGCAGTTATACTCCAATAAAGATGTTATAAATAAATATATAAATGAATGAATGAATAAATAAATAAATATGCAAAGAGAGGAAACGTGCATCCAATCATATTTTCTAATTCCTTTTGACCCCTCTGCATTGAGTTCTCTTATCCCTAAAAAGAATTCCACGTCAAAATTGCTGTAAGTATGTTGGCACCAAGACAAAATCCAAAATGATAGTATTTAACTTTGATTTTGATGTTTCTCAATTTGGGTTTGTGGAAAATCTGATCATTCTCAAGTTTGAACAACATTGTCCTAGAACAGTGAGGGTCGCAAACACTAGTCTACAGGCTGCTCCTGATTCATGACTAATTTCTTGTCAGAATGAGGCAAGATGTTTGAGGAGATGTTTTTATTTTTGTACTACTTTTGTTTAGTTGTTTGTTAATAAAGTCAGATAATCCATTTAAATGACTATGACTCTTTTAGGTCTGAGATTATGTCTTTCAAATTTTT
Source organism: Physeter macrocephalus (assembly GCF_002837175.3). Classification (NCBI taxonomy): domain Eukaryota; kingdom Metazoa; phylum Chordata; class Mammalia; order Artiodactyla; family Physeteridae; genus Physeter; species Physeter macrocephalus. The sequence goes on along the minus strand of NC_041232.1, from coordinate 59,550,511 downwards.
GTTTTTAATATGTCCTTTATTTATTTTTAACCCCTATATTTGGTACAACAAAAATTGGAAACCATGAGAGACACCCCAGTTTAAAAAAAGGTTGGTAATAAAATGCAAAACGTCCAGGAAATACAGTTATAGATCCTTTCTCAGGTTTCTGTATGCTTTCAAATTTCTGTGGTCTCATCCTCATCTCTCTACTCCCCCAATCTGAGGTGAAAATAAATTTCAAATCTTCTGAAGATTTCTCTTATGATAAATTGTTTCTTGTTTTCTTTTTTGTGTGTGTGTGAATAATATAAAAGTCTATGCTTCTGATATAGCTGTTCAGAGGGCAGAGTCTGTCCGATCCAGAGTTTGTAATATGGCTCAAGTCACCCCTGGTATAATTCTCATTGCTGGTAACAATGGGGACCAAGGGCTTTCTCATGCAGAAATAGCTTTTATCAGTAACAGAGCCTTCTGAGAAAGTTTGCCGCATTAAAGCAAAGGATGCAAGAGATACTTGGTTTAAAATCATCATGATTTTAATGTTCTATAAGCCAATGCTTCTCTGTTCCTTCAAGCTCCAGACCAAGAGAGACTCTGCCATCATAGTTAGGTAGAGGCTGCCATTTGCATAGATACTCTATTCACTACCTGTTAGAGGTTGAAGTGTGTTCTCCCCAAATTCATATGTTGATGCCCCTGTCAGAATGTGACTGTGTTTAGAGAGTCTTTAAAGGGGTAATTCAGTTAAATTAGGTCATTAAAGTGGGTCCTCATCCCATAGGATTGGTGTCCTTAGAAGAGAAAATTAGGACACAAATCCATACAGAGGGGGGACTATGTGAAGCATAGGGAGAAGGTGGTCATCTATAAGTCAAGGAGAGAGACCCAAAAGAAAGCAATCCAGCTGATACCTTGTACTTCTAGCCTCCAGAATCCTGAGAAAATAAATTTCTATTCTTCAACTCAGAAGAACAGAAATTTCTTCAAACCACCTGGTCTGTTCTACATTGTTGCAGCAGTCCTAGCAAACTAACACACTAGTGCATCAGAATGCATTTGCAAGGGAACCATCCTTTTCTGATAGGGAGGATGGTTTGAGTCCCTCGAATAGTGGAAAATCTCTGAGCAAGATTCTTCTCTAATGTCTATGACTGAATTATGAGGTTTCCTCAACCCGATTTCACAGTGTATGACCTCGTAATCTTTTATATTCTGAATCATAAACACTCCTCCCTAGAATGATGGAGCTGAAGAGATTTAAGAGATCATCTGCTCTGTCTGCCTTCCCCACCAATTGTTTATAGAAAGAAATCTGAAGTCCTAAAAGGTTAAGCGATTGTATTTGGGTCATTGGCTAGTTACAGGCAGAGACAAAACTTGATCCAAAGTTCTGACCCCAATCCTAGTTTTCTTCACCATGTCAAGCTGCCTTTGATTCTTTCTCCCCATATGTTTATTGAACTATTATATGCAAGGTGCTGTGATACAGGGTTTAGGTTAAGGACAACTTCTCTTAATCAAGGGTGTACGACAGAGGACATGGTGAGAATTTTCAAAATGTGGATACCAGGTCTTTACCCCAGACCTACTGACTCCAAATCTGCTGGAGTATTTGACAAATGGAGTGTCAAAATCATATGGTGGGTGTATGGTAACTGCAGAACCATAGATGTATTATTTCCATTCCTATCAGTAGTGTATGGAAGTTCTGGTTCCTCCACATGCCCAGCAACAGTTGGGATGGTCAATCTTCTTAATTTCAGCCACTTGCATTATTATATCACAATGTTTTTAAAGTCTGTATTTTATTTCAGAGTATGAAGTGCTATCATTTAATTAACCAGTTTCCTACTGATGGATATTTAGGTGATTTCAGTCTTTTGCTATGACAACAATGTTGCCTAATCCTGCACATTCACTTTACGTATTGAAACACTAAATTGCAAATTTCCAGGAACCATTATACCCACTGTAGTTTATGTAAATGACACCTCAGATGTCCATTCCAGCATCCCCAATTTTTAATAAGCAGGAAAAAAATTCCTAAAAAAAAAAGCATACTACATCTGTGCCAACATTTAAATATGTCTGCACCAGTACATGGGTTTTTATCAGAAATACTAGAGCAGGAGTAAAGGAAGTAGGTAAGATCAACCAGAGATAATCTGATAATCTGAAGGATGAAAAGAGATGATGCATAAAGACAGAACTATGTGAAACACCAACATTTAAGGTATAGACTGGGGAAAAAGAAAAAGCCAGCAAAGGTGAGAGGCAAGAGGAGAAAGAGAAGTGGACATTAAGGTATTTAAGTAACTTACCCAACACTGCATACCCAGAGGCCAGCAAAGCAAAGACGACACCTGACAGTGTCCTATCAGGGTAGTTTTCTTTCTGGCACAGTAATTTCTGTAACTTACTTTGTCTCTCTGTCTCTCTGTCTGTCTCTCTCTCTCCATATTTTTCTTCATATTCTCCAGAAAGTTCCATTTCTTTAGTATCTACAGCTCTAACAGGCACAGGCCATGCAAACTTGTGAGAGTACCCACATTTCTGGTACATCATTGGTAATGAGATGTGCTTTGAATGTCAGGGAGTATAGGTGTCTCAGACACAGTGGTGTTTGTAGCCAGGGTGGGGAAGATGCAGGGAGGGTGCCCCAACATCACTGAAACCCCACAGTTGACCTCATAGTACCCTGAATAGACCAAGCTTGACAATGCATTGCAGGGGATGGTGATGATATTGACAGTGACATCCATTTTGGGAAAGAAGGCTAGTATTTGCAGGATTACTCACTCATGGTGATCTCCCTCTCCTGTGAATACCCGTTGCTCTATAAACACTTGTGCCTTGCAGGATTACTAAAATGTTTTCCATAATGTAAGCAAAGCACCTAAAACAGTGGCTGGCATGTAGCAAGTGCTCTCCATGTGGTAGCTAGTGTGGTCATCATTGAGTACCTTGATATGACCTGACTGTAGTGATGACTGAATGACTGGCTTCAGAGAAGCACCCCAGTGGGAGAACAATGCCCACTCACAATGTAAAAGAGCACATATCTGGAGAGGGATATGGAAAGAACAGGAAGTTTTCTTTAATTACTCTGCTTCACTCTATGGAAAACCACACAACTTCTGTCTGCACGAACATTTGCTTTGACAACATCAGGACAGGAAAAACTCATTCCTTAACCCCATCTCACTCACTGGCCTGACCTGAAGACATCAAAAAGGTCAGAGCTGGAATTCAAGCTGAGTGTCGTAGCCTGTATGCATTTTAGGGAAGAGAGGTGGTTGTACCACCAAGACTCAGAAGCTGCCTCACAGCTATATAAATGGAGAGGGTGTGTGTGCACGAGAGAGAGACAGAGAGACAAAGAGAGACAGAGAAAGGGATACAGAGACAGAGAGACACACGGAGAGTAGAGTAGGAACCACAGCTCCAAAAGAGATGGCAGCCTGTTTCTCTTAATCTCCTGGGGCTTCCCTGTGAAACCTCTCTCTGCAGCCTTCCACTAACTCTTTCTGAGGAGCTGCAAATGTTACTTCTGTTGGGGCCTACACATTTTCCCAGTTAACTTGCCTCAGGCATCTCATCTTCAAAGTTTCCAGTAATGTTCACAACTGGCTTTCAATTTAGGGAAACAGACCTATAAAGATAACACTTCCTTTTCCCTCAAGATGTCTCAGAGCCAAAAAGCAACTAGCCAGAGGATTCGGATGTAGGACAAGTTTTCTGTGATAAGTACGGGAGCTGTCAGCCCTTGTGCCCTCCTGGACCATTTCTCAATCCCAAGCAGTGGGTTTCCCATGGGCAGTTCTGACCAAGCCCTTTGCATCCCAATTAGTGCTTTGGAGACAAGGGAAATGGGAAGGGCACATAGAAAGCAGGCAGAAGGGGAAATAGGTACAGCTAAAAGATTGGAGGAAAAAAACTCAAGGTGGGCGATGAAACAAGAATAATAGAAAAATTAGGACAAAGAAAGGACAGGAAAAAAGAAAAGGGAGAGTAGAAAAGAAGAAAAAAGTAAAGAGGCAAAAGAATTAGGCGACACGTGATGTGATAATAAAGCTTTTAAAGTGGTCATGGAATAAAAACAAGATTAAAAATCAAATGAGGACTAATTAAAATGTGCCCTCACCTGGCCATGCATGTGTGCGTGTTGGTCAATGGCGTCCTTGATCTAAAACCCAAACATCAAACTGGAGCTAATGCTCTGAACATAAAAACACAGAGATGCTCCTTAGCACCCACCCAAAGGCCTATTGTTGATTCTAGTCATTTGTTTCTTCAGAGTGACCACGCCTTCAGCAGAGTTATCAAGGCTTGTTAGTAAATCATATTGTCTGAATTTCTGCAGGTGCATTTACATTCCGTTTTCTTCTATTTCAAAAACAGGATCTGGCCTTAGCTAGGGGATCCTTCTTTTCTCCTTGTGGTTACTCAGCTTGTTGATATTTAGTCAATGTCTCTGATTCACCGAATGAATTCGACATTTTCTAAACCAGTATTGAAAGTCATTGGGGGTGTTGTATAGCTGGAAGGGAGCGGGGAGACCTCATATTGGACCCGAGAGGAGACGAAACCCAGAGAGACCAGGTCACTTACAGGAGGCCACACACTTCGGCTCTGCCTCTAGCTCAAGCTCAGGCAAGTGACTCAGCCTCTCTGAGCTCGGGTATATCTTCTCTAAAATGAGTGTTAAGTTTTTGCTTCAAGGATTTTTTGAGAAAATTTTTAAAAAGAATGCTTAAAAGGTAAAATAGCACAGACTCAAAGTAGGTCTCAGTAAATGTTAAGCACATGTGGACACACACACACAGTTAACAGGACCCCACACTTGCCTGTGCATGAGGGGGCAGAGGAGAAACAAGCCCGGGGTGCTGTCTATGACTTTAAGGTCCTTGTCAGAGCATCATGGGATGTAGCCAAGTCCAAACATAAGATAATAGAAGAAGAGTGAATGAGTGAGCCAATTAATTAGCTAATTAATTAATTAAGGAAAATTATTCCCCCTCCCTAGTTTAAAAAAAAGTAAAAATAGTTTTATAAAAGTCCTTAAAGAAGGAAGCAATTATTTCAAACTTTACTTATGTAAATATACCCTCCTCTATTGATACTGAGGCAAACATAAACAGAATTATCAGTTGTTCCCAAGTGAAGTTTGCTTACATACATATATAGATGCATGCACTTTATGGTCCTGTGCTCACTGTCTTGGAGGCAACCCCCCCAAAAGATGCTGGTCCCTTTCTTCTATGTTCTTAAAAAGACACTAAAGGGAATTTAAAAAAGAAAAAATATTGGGCTTCCCTGGTGGCGCAGTGGTTGAGAGCCCGCCTGCTGATGCAGGGGACGCGGGCTCGTGCCCCGGTCCGGGAAGATCCCACATGCCGCGGAGCGGCTGGGCCCGTGAGCCATGGCCGCTGAGCCTGCGTGTCCGGAGCCTGCGCTCCGCAACGGGAGAGGCCACAACGGTGAGAGGCCCGCGTACCACCACCAAAAAAAAAAAAAAAAAATATTGAAAGTGGACAGAAATGAAAATATCACTTCACTCAGGTTCATAAATCATTAAAAAAATTCTTCTTTCATTTCCCACCACCCAGCAGATTTATTGAAAATTTATCATCAGTCCTTTCAGGGAAGCTTTCCCTTGTTCAGAAGAGAGAGGATTTTGACCTAAATTGCCTAACAGCTAAGCCAGAATGCCATTGTAGTTCTGCGGCTCCATTTCAAAACTAGCCTGTATTTTACAGAATTTCAAACATTCAAGTCACTTCCAGTCATAGGAGCTAAAATTGGCCAGGGTGGAACTTGTGGCTGTCAGAACTGATAAACATTTCCTGAATGCCAATTGGTTGGGGAACTATGTCTCTGAATGCCATTAAAAGAGTCTGAAGTCTACCTCAACATGTAACCCCAACTTTCAATTGCTTGATGGGAAATTGAGACTTTGAACAAGCTCAACCAGTTTTTTAGTCTCTTTTTCTGTGGTGAAGGGGGTCTTATGAGTGCTCAGATCTCTGGAGAGAACAGGCCAAGTCATTCTGTTCTTCACTGGGATGAGAATAATAAAGTTCAAATCCCTCTATCCTGGGGATCAGGGTCTTTCTACATGGACTAGTGACTTCCATGGGCCTCAGAAAGTCTCAAGGAGAAGAAATTAAAATCAAATCAAAGAATCCAATATTTACTATGGTAGGACAAGATGGGATTGACAATGGCTAAGACCTTTTTCTGTGTTGGAGGAGCTTTCTTCTCTAAGGCAGCCTTTTCCCTTGGCAAAGCTGGATTTCCTTTTGCCACTTCCCTAACTTCTCCTTCCTTTTCTTTGCAGTGACCCCCTGCCAGCTAAGCATTTACTGCACAGAATCAGACAGCCTGCTAACACCTTCTCGAGATAGTATTTGGTAAATGTTTCCCCTTCTCCCAATCTCTTTGATAGAAGGGGGTCTCCAGTGTGTGTTTTTTCCAGCACCACCAAGAAACTAACTCAATTCTGACACTAACTGGAGATAGTGTCAGATCCCACAGGTTAAGGGCTCAGTCCTACAATACTGTCACCCCAGACACCAATTGCTAATCCATGGCATCACCTGTGCTTCTTACTGACTAGCTGTAGATTGGAGGCTCTCCAAACTCTTCCGCAGGTTTGATTAACTTGCTAGAGCAGCTCACAGATCTCAGAGAAACATTTTATTACTAGATTATCAGTTTATTATAAAAAAGATATAACTCAGAAACAGCCATATGGAAGACATGCATAGGACAAAGTATGTGGGAATGACACAGAGCTTTCATGTTCTCTGAGCACATTGCTTTCTCAGCACCTCCATGTGTTCACCAACCCAGAAGCTCTCAGAACCCCATCTTTTTTTTTTGGCTGTGTTGGGTCTTCGTTGCTGCACACGGGCTTTCTCTAGCTGCGGCAAGTGGGGGCTACTCTTTGTTGCGGTGCACGGGCTTCTCTTGTTGCAGAGCACAGGCTCTAGGCATGCAGGCTTCAGTAGTTGTGGCTTGCGGGCTCTAGAGCACAGGTTTAGTAGTTGTGGAGCACAGGCTTAGTTGCTCCATGGCATGTGGGATCTTCCCGGACCAGGGATTGAACCCGTGTCCCCTGCATTGGCAGGCGGATTCTTAACCACTGCACCACCAAGGAAGCCCAATCCTTTGGGTTTTATGGAAACTTCATTTCAATGGCGTAATTCATTAAATCATTGGCTATTGGTGATTGATTCACCCTCCAGCCCCTCTCCCCTCCCTGGAGGTGAGGGGGGTGGGACTGAAATGTCAACTCTCTATCACAGGGTTGGTTCCCCTGGCATCTAGCTCCCATCTTTAGGTGCTTCCAAAAGTCACCTCATTAACGTAAAGTATGTTGTGATTGAAAGGGGTTTGTTATGAATATTAAAACACCTTTATCTCCCTTATGACTTAGGAAATTCCAAGGGTTTTACGAGTTCTGTACCAGAAATGGGGATGGAAAACAAATATATATTTCTCATGATAAATCACAATATCACAAGGTCTTTTGTTCATAATTGACAAATCCAATCTGAACTAGTTTAGGTACAAAGGGAACTAATTAGCTCACCTGGCTGCTAGAAGAGCATAGGTGATCTGGGCCTCAAGGACACTTGGAATCAGAGCTTATAATTTCACTACCTTCCTTTTTCTCTCCCTCTCTCATCCGTGCTTCTCTCTGAGTAAGCTCCATTCTCTCCCACCATAAACTGGCTTCTGTTATAATGGGGAACGTGGTTGCCTACAATTCCAGTGCCTTATCTCATATCACTGGAGAGTTTCTCCTCTTTTAGAGGCCAAATTTAAAAATGCTGAGGAAGGGCTTTGACTGGGTTAAACAAAAGCCAGGCACACATGACCAGAATAACAAACTGGCGTCAGCAAAGTGAGGGTCTATAATTGGCCCCACCTACTCAGGGGGTGGATCCGTTAGAAAAAGGCAGCTTCCATTTGAACTCCTTGAGGGAGGGTGGAAGAGGAGTATTTCTAGAAGGAAGAAGGTAGATAGGAAGGGTTAGACAAAGTTGTGCATGTTTCTCAGAGGAATCCACAAATACTCATAAAGTAAATCTCTCGCTCACACTTAGGTCTTAATATAAGTGAGTAGCTGAGGCCAGAACCTGAGGTGCTCAGGCCTAGGTTCCAGGCCTCCACGGCCCATGGAAGGCGGCTATACGATCATTCTCCTTATCGGTATCTCTTCAGCATTACTTGCTTGCTTGATTCTAGTAAAGTTATATCTTTTTATTCACCATATTTGTTTATGGAATGTGTGTGTAAATCACTTTTTCTAAAGAAAGAGTGAGTGAAATTTTAAATGAAATAGGGGAATTTACTTTTTTTTAAATAACCTTTTTCGAAAAGTGATAATTCTGCTTAAAATGTTGAAATAGGCTTAGAATTTACTTTGTGTTTGAATATAGATTTTTATATAGGTCTTACTTAAATTGGAAGGGAATGGGGTCAGGATGGGAAACACCTATACATTTAACTTGGTGTTCTGTTGTCAGATGTTCTGAAAATCATTTTTGGGCTGCAGCACATTTTCTCCTGTCATCGCAGGTAAGGCAGTCCTTTGTGAAGGCAGTTTCTTCTCTTTCTAACTGGATGATCTTAAACAAGTCACTTACCTCTGTTGAACCTCATTTCCCTCATCTGGAGAATGGGGATTATAACAATAGTTATTTCCACATTAGGATGTTAGTGAGAGGTTCAAAATGATATAAGCCTATGAAAAAATATTTTAAATTGTACATTATTGTGAGACACTAATGCTAATAATCTGTTATATAAAATATGTATTATTTAATACTATGTTTCTTATTGCCTAGGACTATGTTACATTATACCTCTTACCACCTTTCTCAGTTTTCTCAGGCTGCCAAAACAAGATAGCACAGACTGGGGGCTTAAACAACAGACATTTATTTTCTCACAGTTCTGGAGTCTGGAAGTCCAAGATCAAGGCGTCGGCAGGTTTGGTTTCTCCCATGGCCCCTGTCCTTGGCCTGCAGATGTCAGCCTTCTCACTGGGCTCTCATACACCCTTTCCTCTGTACACAAGTGCACTCTTGGTGTTTCTTCCTCTTTTCATGAGGACTCCAGTCCTATTGGATTAGCGCCCTACCCTTATGACCTCATTTAACCTTTATTACTTTCTTAAAGGACTTGTCTCCAAATATAGTCACATCAGAGGTTAAGACTTTAACATATGAATTTTGAGGCTACACAATTCAGTTCATAATAGTCTATGCAGAAATGTTATGACTTTGAAAAGTAATGAAGTATCTCTTACATAATAAAAAAAATACCTAAGTATCTTTTAAAAGAGCAAAATAAGAGTATAAACTCTTGAATAAAATATACCAAGTCTGAGAACTTGAAAATTCCACTGCTCAAAAGAACTTATTAAATGGGTAAAGGGATGAATGGATAATTAGGAATAGATGATGATGAATGAATGAAAGAGTACCTTCTGAAGAAATGATGAACTAGAGTCTTAGCAATCTTCTCCATCCTGACTGCACAGAGCAAACTGGCAATATTTGCTGAAAATACCCCCTTTTCACCCGCACTCTACCTACCCACTTGGCAGCCAGTTGTGGCAACCAAGTAAAGGCCAAGCCAGAGTGTCCGCACAATCCAGAAGTGTGAAGACAAGATACTCTTATGGCTCCCTGCATCCCCAAATATTTGTCCAACAGCTTTGGTTTCTCTGAGATCACACTCGATGAATTATCCTGCACAAAACTGGTAAATTCAAGAGATGAGATGATTATGGGAACTGAGGAAGAAAACGTAAGGCAAGGGTCATGGAGATGTCTGGTGACGGGGACGAGAATGCAGTTACTGCATTACAGAGGACATGGTGGGGACCTCCGACTCCTTCTGTCATGGGGGCCTGGGGAATATCTCCAAGCTATATCCTTGTACAGGCAGTCTGGGCTATCAAATAATTTGAGGATCTCAAGAATCCCCAGATCCTGAACCTCAAACACTTTTCCCACCAACCTGGGAACCTCACTTAGAAGTTTATTCCTCTGCCTGTTATAGGCTCCTTGGCCCCCTGCAGAAAGGAGATGCTGGAAAGGGCTAGGATGTGAGGAGTCACAGGAGATTAAGAGAGGCACTGAATGGAGATGTGTAGGGTGCCTAAAATACCCTTCAAATAATTGTATCATGAGTACATCTGACTGTGGCACATGGGGTAAAACATTTAGCAGGAAGAAAGTTGAATTACCTCATAAATAGCATCACTAACTGCCATCTATGTCCCCTGGATCAAAGCAGTGTTTGGCACGTGACTAATTCTTAGTGAGTGTTGGTTGGCTTGAATGAATTGATGGATGAGTAGATGGACGGATGAATGAATAGATGCAGAACAATGGGTCTTCCTTTGGCACACTTTTAGCAAGAGTGATTGCACTGTCTGTCCTATTTATTCTGCTTCTTTCCACCATAATTTCTCTGCACCCTATTCCATCAGGACCTGGATCACACTGGGTGATTCCTCTCCCCCTCCCCCACCAACGGGTTTGCTGATTTGAACATTTCTCATATAGGCGTATCTGTATATTCATGTTTATTTTAAAGCTACTTGCCTTTAAATCAAAAGACGTCTGAAATAACTCATGTTTAAGGCACATCTAAAGACAAACAAATAAACAGTGACCAGGAGATTCAGAGTTATTACGAAAGAAAGCAGAGCAAATGATTAGTAAAAATTTGAATAAAGGTGAATCCAGCTGTTGAGGAAGGGACTCCCAGGCTTGCCTTCCTAACCACAGTAAATTTTGCAGAACAGAGCCAGCCTCTCAGCCTTGCAGACTCAGAAAGCTAGTTTGGTCAGCACCCAAGGACTAGGCTGGTCAGGAACAGTCTCCAATTAACCTCAGAGACATTGTGTAAATCAGACTGCTTATTAATTAATTTACCCCAAACACCATAACTCCTGTGCCAATCAGATTGGGAACAGTCATCACATTCCTGCCGGTAGACAGACACACTTGGCCTGCCAAAACCAAATCAGAAGTTTGTTTGGTCAGCAAGGTATCAGAATAAGGGAATTTTGACAGTTAATGGCTTCAGATTCAGACGTCAATAGGGCTGTGACGTGCAAAGCCCATGCTATGGCACCCCATCTCTTGGACCCTGCTGGGTGGGCATTACACACACCAGCCTCCTTGATTCTCATTTAGTCTGTGCTTCTATTGCTGAATAACACTCCTTCTGCCTGATCCATTTTCCCCAAAGATGTCTTGAAACTCTCAATCTGCTTACAATCAAGATCTACTCATTTGAAAACTTTCTTCTCTATACGGAGACAGCTAATATCTGTTGTTTCCAAATTAACTTTCAAGTCCTATGAGCAACCTACTTTTGTCCCTTTGCGTGGTCATTCCTTCAAGTTGTAGCTGAGAGTGCTGGTTCTAAAGTCACAGAGTACTGGTTTCAAATCCAAACTAGGTGAACATGGGTGAGTCACTTAACCTCTACAAGCCTGCCTCCACATCTGTAAAATAGTCATGAAAATAGCCGAGAAGACTATTGTTAAGATTAATTTACGGTAATGTTTAGAAGCACTTAGCATACCTGCAAACTCCCTCTCACAGTGAGCAGTAATAAACGTGACTATTAGTCATTATCTATCATTCCTCCGTTCAGCCATCCTTCACTGAGCACCCACTAAATGTGCCCAGCCACACGTTAGCCCGGGAATCCAGCACAGGGCAATTACTACCACTGAATATTAAATTTAGCTCTTAGCTTCCTGGCTGCCAACGCCCAAAGGGCCATATTAATTATTGCTAAGGTTTTTTTCCTGAGCTTAAGTTTATTCGATCCTAAGATAGTTATACAAGAAGCTTAGTACCGAAAGGTTTAATCTCTAGAGGAATGACTATCTAATTATGGACTTTCAGATACTGAGACGATTAGATGAGGACGGCACCTCGGCACTCAATAGGCTGAAACTGGTGGTAGCACAAATCAACCATGTTGACAATACCTGATGCTTCCCTGCCCTTCTAGAGTAGCCTAAAAAATATAAACTAAACATGCAAGTGACAGTTGCAACATCTCACACTTTGAAAATAGGATTGGTTCTCCTGGCTGATGAGAAGAACACGCAGGTTTAGTCTAATAGAGATACGACCCTAGTTATTAATTATTTTCTTTATAATTTTAAATACAGTGTTAAGAAATGAACTCACATGGCTAAGATGCACACGTGCATTCATTTAGGCTGATCTTGAGTAATTCACATTAATAAGAAAGACACAGAGTCCCATCTCACCATATGTTGTCAGTCACTTTACTGGACTCGAGATAGAATCAAAGTAATTGCTCCATAAAGTAAAGCAGTTAGTAATAACCTAAACTCCAAAAGCCCTTTAATTTTCTGATTCATATCTTTAATCAATTTGCAACATGGAGCAATTGAGTTTTCCCTCTAGTTTCCCAATTGTTTGCTCAAAAGGGCTGCTCTGCTGCCTTTGACTGACGTGACATTATTGCATTTATATTGACTTTTACGGCAGTTTTTACAACATTCGAGGTGCATAAGTTACATGAAAATGTAGCACGGGAACATTTCAGGATGAAAGTGTGCCATAAAGAGAGTGCCTGGCTGTAATGTCTACAATTTACAGTGTGAGGACATTACAAATGGAACTGAGCAAAGTGGGCCTGGGTTTGGCATCACGTGCTTCCAAAACCCCCAGGAAATTGTCCAAGCTGCCTCCCCGCAGACACCGGATCAGGAAAAGCCAGAGCCCCGCCAGTTGCTTCTGGCTTTTCTGTGCCATGAGGTGCTCTGAAATACTGTCTTGGACTCTTAGAACACAGAGCCATCTTCTAGCTTCAAAGCTGGAGGAAAGGAGGGTCCTGTTAAGGCAGGAGTGTTTTGAAAATCAAGTAAGTCATGTAAAGTCTGAAGGAGGCCAGAGGACAGCTTGAAGATGCTGCTGCTCCTGGTTGATTGTCACCTGTTCTTGGGCTGCACCCCAATCTTCACCATTCACTTCCTACCAGGGATTGGCTGGGAAGCAGAACCACATGGAAGGCTGTTTCTCACCCACCAAGGACCCTCCCTTCCATTGTCTCCTCTAACTGGGATGACTCCAACTCAAGCCCACAGCATCTCCTACCACATGGCCTCTACTTCTTCAGTCCCTCCCCCCTCCTGTCCACACTAGAGGTCTTTTTCTAAGACGTCATATCTCAGAGCATGTCAGAGCAGGTGTTTTCTTCCAAAAACACGTCTGGTGGCTTCCTGCTCCCTCAGAGTAAGTTCCCAGCCCTTTCCCCGGAATCCAAGGACAGCAGCTGCACTTCACCTTCCAGAGTTATTGCCTCTATTCCAGCCATGCTAGGGAGCAGTTGTTCTGTGCACCAGCACATTTTTACCTCTAGTGTTCCCCACCACTCCTTTACCTGTGCTCCAGTATTTCTCCATTTACTAGAAGGTTCGGAGAGGTCAAGAGCTAGCCAAATTCCCTTGGTCTGATTCTCAGTGGTACCACTTTACTCCCTCTGGGACCCTAGGAAAATAACTTTTCTGTGCCTCAATTTTCTCATCTGCAAAATGGGTATAATAGCAGTACCAATCTCACTGGATTTTTGTAAGCATTAATCCATTCAAAATATGTGAAGAGCTTAGAACAGTACCTGTCCAAGTATTTAAGTGCTAGCTGCTGTTTGAATGTTGGATTCTTCTCCATTTCTTCTTGTAGAATGTCTTTCCTATTTTCTCTGCTAATCAAAATCCAGTCCTTCAGTAATTAGCATGTTTCCTCACCAGTGAAACCATCCTAGGTTTTCCTGTCAGAATGAGGCACCCTCTGTGCTCTCCTTCCCTCCGCATGTGTTTCTTACTTAGAACGTTTACTAAGAAGGGCATGGTTACCAGAAGGGCATGATTTCCGTCAGCAGCAGGAGCCACTGCATGGGAGGATTCCGGCAGGCAGTTTGCACTGAGCGGCAGTGACAGGTTTGCCACCGTCAGGGTCCCCTCGTAAGTACTTACACACAGAGCACAGAGTTAATTTCTGGTACATTACCTGTGATTGGGTCGTGACTCATGTCAGGAAAAGCTCAGAGTTCCAGGGAAAATTTGAATCAGCAAAGCTACCAAAATTTTTCCTTGGATCAGTCCTCAGCACCTACAGTCCCCCTTCTGGACAGATTGGCAGTGGTAGTAGGATTGAAACAGGGACCTGGAAAGGGTGGGTTCAACACTTTCCTTCCTTGGGAGGAGCCAGGCTGGTTTGTGTTTCCTCCCGGGGTGGCTGGGGCTGAGTGCAGCCACCCCAGAGCCCGAAGAGGCAATTCACTAGCAGCTACTGCTCTGGAGATGAAAGGATCAAGTCCTTGGTCAATATTCCCAGTGGGAAACTTTCTTTCAACACGTGGCCTTTTATCTTATACACACCTTTTCAAGTAAACACTCCTCATGTACTAGCATGTCTTTATTTTATTCTTTCTGATAACATAGTTAATGCTTCTTTGTCTGCCCTTCTGGGGTGTAAGGTCCTTGAGGTTGGGAACTACACCTTTTAGGTATTTACCTTTGAACATTTTATTGTGAAAATACTAAAACACAAACAAAATAAACATTTCTAATATGACTTTTAAAATATTATGTGAAATAAAAAACCAAGAGTGTGGCCCTTTTCACTCCTCCCCCCACGTTGCCTTTAGCTGCACATAAATTCTTCCTAAGTTCTTCTAGTTGTTTTCTCTCTTGCTCTCACTCTTTCTCTCTTATCTCCTATCTATCATCTATCTCCATCTGTTTGTCTACATGCATAATATGCCTATGGCCCATAAACATACACACATACAGTTAATAAACATGAAATCGTTGGCCATTTTCCCATTTAGTGCTATATCATGGACATCTTTCCCAAGTTATCTATATCTAACTCATTTTTATCAATGGCTGCACTCCTAGATGTGCTGTTATTAGGTCAAGAAGCCTGGGCAGTTGGGGTAGCAGTCCCTCAAATTCTGCAGCAGTGGTGCCAGCTTAACTTTCAGGCATTGCTTTCTCTACTCTAACCTCTCTTTCAGGTTTCCTTGAACAGAATAAGCCCTTCCATGTACCTCTTGTACTTTATAATTATATTCACCTTCCTTCCTACTCAGTGCCCCGTACAGTGCTATACACATAGCAAGTGCTGCTGTAAGCACTTGCTGTAAAAGCCTGCTGTAAGAATGGATGTACCTGCAGGAAGCCCAACGTAATGCTCCTCAGTCAAGCCCATAACCACCTGCTAGACGGACAGCATATGTAGTTGAGGGGCTTTCTGTGTTGCTTTCAGGATGTTACTGAGCTTTTTGTTTCCTCAGTTTCCCATTCAACCAGTAAGTCTAGAGATATTGGCTTGTCTCCCCGGAGACTTTGGGTGGAATCTGGTATTTCAAAGTGCTTAACGGTGCTGCTCAGTAAATAAAAGATGTCATTAATATGTATGAAGCTATTTCATCAAGAGGCCAACAGAGCACATTTAAAAGCTATCTTCAAGGGAAAAGAACTAAACTGCCATTATCATGCATACTAATAACTACAATGGAAGTCTGCAGGAGCCAGGACAATGCCCTCCCCGGGGCCCCTCAGACTCTGCTGAAACCTTAAGGTGCCCTGGTCTTGCTGTCAGTCTCTCCAGAAAGGGGCTAGAGAAGGAGAATCATCTTCTGTCTCCAGACTCCCACAAGCAGGATTGGAGCTCTCAGCATTCCAGAGCTGTGCTTAAGGCCCTTTAGATGATGCCCCTAATGCTTTCCAAGAACTGCCCCTAATAATATGAACAATTAGATGGGAAACAGCCAATGCATAGGCAGGAAAAAGGCTCGGGAGGATTTATGATTTGCCACCACTCCAAGGTCACATTTTCCACTCAAAGGCATGAAAAATGGGGAGTGTGGTTAAGGCAGAGTCATTAGCAGTGAGTTGGGTGCACTGTTCCGTCTAGAGAGTCAGCAGCTGCTGGGAAAGGAGGTTAGGAGCCCTGGGCTGCCAGTGACCTTGGCAAATTCCTAAAACTCTCTCTACCTGGAACCTATACCTCCCCTTATCCATACCTCATCTACAGGTAATCGGAGACACCTGCCTGGGGACCCTGCATGTGCAGGTTAGCGGGGAGTCTAGCATCTTCCTCTTGAGTCTTCTCCTTTTTTTAATTATCCAAGAACTTCTGCCAATGGGGCCAGTCTTCATTCCAAATGTCAGGAGAGAGAACTCGGGAGACTGATGTGTCCACTAATGGATACCCAGTTGAGCTGCCTTTATTTCTACTGTTACCACAGGTGTTGCCATGAAAAGGCTTCCATACCACACAATCGCCTGTGTTCTTTTTACGGCTGAGATGGCGCCTTCTCTGGTCCAGATCCTGTTGTAGGTTGCAGTGGGTCTCCTCACACATGACCCCCTAGTTACAGCCACCGGTGATTAAACACCCATGCCCAGAAGCTCTATTTCTGGACTCTTCCCCAGACTTCCAGGCCCTGGGGTTGAGACCAGACCAATAGTTCCAGATGTTTTAAGTTCTTTCTCACCTGAAGGTATCAGTTGACCCATCCCAAGCTACCATAGATGATCTAAAAGGGGAAGTTTAGAATATCAGTCTCTCTTGAAGCCTCCCAGGGGACCCCTTGGCATCTATGCAGACTTACTCACATCTTCTCCAGCTAAGCATACAACAGGGTACGGGAAGGGTGCAAAGGCTTATCCCCCTCACATCTTAAATTTGCTTAATTAGGAGGGAAAATTAAGGAAAGAGGCAAATTTAAAGGGTTCCAAAGAGATTTTCTGTGCCTACCTATAAAATGAAATGGCAGATAAATTCTCCTGTTAAAAAATAATAAATTCTACTTTTACAGGTATTTTGCTATATATAGAGAGAGAATGTGCTTTACAAACTAACCTGCTTCATCTATTTCACTTATTTGTGAGGATCAAATAAGGCATTTGATAAAAACATGTATTTTGCAGAGCAAAAAAAAAACCAAAACACTAAATAATACAGACAAGGAATTGCTATATAAATGATTCATTCCATTAGAAATAGAGTTTGGTTCTAGAAACTCTGGGTTGACTTCTAGGCAGGTAGAGAATAAAAACTGGCTCTCCAGGGAAGTTCAGGGACAGAGCAGCTTGATTTGTGGTGCAAACACAGAGGGGAAGCCAAAAGAATGGAATGACAGGTGAGAATAGTCCCAAGGACAGTGTTACTAACTTATAATATCTATCTCCCACTTAAATAATTGCTGTTCCTTTAGCTTTTCCTCCAAAATTCTGTATATTTTAGAAGCCACTTAACCACTTTGAGATTCAGTTTCCTAAATGTGAAATGAGGGAATTAGACTAAAATCAGTAGTTTTCAATTTTTTTTTTTTTTTTAGTCATAGAATGCCTTGTATGAGCAAGACTTAGAGGATGACTTAAAGATGCCCAAAGAGCAAATCCACTGAAATAGAGCGCCTGAACACTGTAAGATTATACATAATCATAGATAAATGGTAAGCTTTCAAAATCTGTTCACACTTTACAGAGTAGGAGATGCCACCCTACCTAGCAAGTCCGACAGGAGCCCTCTGGAGATGTTCTCATGCAACGATCTTTAGTGGCCATGGCCCAGATCCTTGGCCCTGGGTTACATGTATAATGCCATTGAGCTTCTTGAGTAATCTGACAAGGTTAGGTGGATGAAGGAATTTAGTAATCAATATTTAACTCTTCCTAATTTTTAAATAGGAATATAACTATTTTAAAAATAGGGAGAATAACTGACTCTCGCCAAAGGTATAATATGAAGAAATTACCTCCGATAAAGCCTGGAATGAGTAGCAGTCCAGGAAATGAGTAGCCCTGGTGGCTTCTCTTCATCTAATATTAGGCCTGCATTCTCCTAATGAGCTAATTTCTTATTTTTCTGATATGTAGCTCTAAAATCACCCCTTGTTCCAAAAAAGCAGAGGCCAGTGTAGAGATGAGAAACAATTTCACTTTTCTACATGAAGGCACTGTGACTACTGGCAAATGCTCTTTGATGGGGGCAGTGAGTGGAGTGGAAAGTGAAAAGCAACTGGGAATAAACCCAGAAATATAAAGACAACCTTGGAATGCAATAAGGCTAAAAGGCACTGACAAAAATCAACCCAGCAAGCCAAAGGAAGCCATGAAGTTGAATCATGCTAAACATATGGCCCAATTATGGCCTAAGTTTGTTTCTTTTCAGAGTCACACAGATTGTCCTTTCTTCATAAACATTGTCACGACACACAGGAGGGATCCTAAGCAAGACTATGAACTAGGGGAGTTTTGTGTTTGGTTTCTTCCAATGCTCTTGGGTGCTTAGCCTCTCATGCTGTACCTTCACCCATAGCAGGAGAAAGAGACACCCATTCATCAGGGGCAAAGAGTCACATCATCTGCTCAGCAAGAGTTTAGTTTGTGGGGCCCATTTCATTGTGAATAAGGCAGCATTTCAATAATATGTTTCTGTTAGCCTGTGAGTTTAGATTAGGAGAAAGCTGATCTTAAGAAGTCAAGGTGTAGAATCACCTAAAGAGTATAAGCACCTCTTTTACACTGTGGCAGAAAGATGGTCACACAAGGTCTGTGTGAGCACCTTCCTTCAGGGACAGGCCCTCACTGCCATTCCAACATGCAGATTCCATTGTCAGATCACTCTTAGGGCTAGAAAGTTATTAGAAAGTAGAGAGAAACTTAGGAAATCCATTATTTCTTACAATTTCAAAGACAACTGCAAGAGAAAGAAAATATTTGACCTAAAAGAATATACTTTGAGTAGTAAAAATCTCTTGTAGGCATTTAAATTGGAGAAAAATTGGGGTGTAAGAAGGTAACCTATAGTCTCTTCTCTCACACATCTCTTCCTGAACTGACACAGCTCTGGTAGCCTGTTGCACGTAGCTTGGCACTTGATGATATTTTAATCATATTATCCTCTGTGGTTTCCTGGGTGTGACTCTGAAGGGGGCACACACTTGCTTAACAGCACTCCTGTGGCACCCAGTCTGCAGACAGCTGGCTGCTCTTTAAAGCCCTTGGTGACTAAACCAATTAAGCTGAATATGTAGCAGATTTTTTAAAGTAACAACCCACAGTGTATTTATAGTCTCTCGAGTTGGGTCACAAGGAGATTGTCTAGGATGTCAGCTTGGTGTACCCTGGTTTGCTAAATGGATCTTCAAAGCTGGACTCCAACTTGGTTAATTCTTTTCCATTTCTAAATAGTCACCGGAATGCCAAAGAATTAGAACAAGGGATTGAGATGTGTTAGTATAATGGCCTAGTTGATCCTTCCTTTTCTGCTCCGAAAGGTTCAATCCGGGTTCAAGTTCTCATCATTTTGTGTTTTCATTATTGCAGTGGGCTCTTAGTTGAAATCCTTTAACCTGGTTCTCAAGGTGTTATATGAAAGGCTTCCAGCTTTGTTGCTTCTTCCCAGAGCAGTCTATGTTTCTTCTTTGGTAACACTCTTGACACATGTAGTTACTTATTTGAAAGATTGTTTTCACTACCACACTATAAACACTCCACAAGGGTAGTGGCTGTGCCCTGGAGAGCCACTGGGACACTCACAACACTCACAGATGCTCAATAACTACTTATTGAACAAAAGGCCTAATTCCTCACGTGCACCTCATAGCACTGTGCAGTCAAGGTATGTACCACCCTCTAAACAGGCCCCCCACTCGCCTGCACTGTTATGACTCATGCCCTTTGCTTACCTTTTGCCTTATAGCCATACTAAAAGAAAACACCAAAGACAGCGTGAAGACAATAATTTGGACATATTTTGAGTGATGAGAAGGGAAAGATGAGAGTATCCTGGCTGGAGATAAGAAAGGATTCTTAGGGTCACCAACTGAGAAAGCCCGAGCTTGATCATCAAGATACCAAGATTTTATTATTCGGTTATCCTGTGACCGTGGCAGATTGAACTCTCTGTGCATTGGTCTGTGAAGCTTGGATGGCAATGCCGTTCTACCCCATGGTGTTCCCACAGGCTGCATAGGGGACTGTAAGGCACTGGGCTCTGGCACTTCTGCTAATACACTTATTTTGTTGTTATTGTTAAATATTTAACATAATTGCAAACTGAGCTCAAAAGAGTTTTGTTTTGGTTGTTTTTTTCTGCCTGAGGTATTACCACATCAAAATTCATTCCAATAATTTGCAAAAATAATATTAGGAAAATATCTTCTGGAAAACAACAACAAACTCTTCAAAACTCTCTTTGAGTCTTCCTCCCTTGACACTCTGTGAGGATTGGATTCAGTTCAACAACATTTCTTAAAAGCCTTTCATATGCCAGGCCCCATGAGGAGTAGTTGGGGGAAAAGAGAAGATCTATCCTCACGGATCTTGTGGCAAGCCAAATAATGGCCCTCAAAGATATCCACGTCCTAATCCCCGTAAGCTGTGAATATGTCACCTTGGATAAAAGGATGTTGCAAAGGGCTCTGAGATCAGGAGGCATTCTGGATTAGTCAACTGGGTGGAGCAAATCACACGGCTCCTCAAAACCAGAGCCCCTTTCACGGCTGTGGTCAGAGGTGTGACCACAGAAGGATGGTTGGGATGGTGACATTGTTACTGGCTTTGAAGCTGGAAGAAAGGTCCAGAAGCCAAAGAACACAGATGGCATTCAGAAGCGGGAAAAAGATAGAAAATGAATTCTCCCTTAGAGACTCCAGAAAGGAATACAGCTCTGCCAACACCGTGATTTTGGTCTAGGTTGGACTTCTGACCTACAGAACTGTAAGATAATAAATTTGTGTTGTTTAAGCCACTAAGTTTGTGGCAAGCTTTTATGGCAGTAATAAAAAATGAAGTCAGACTTCATGCAATAACAAAGGAGGAACAAGGGGAGAAATCACAACAATCTAAGGACACCCAGGATGTCCTTAGAGTGAGATAAATCAATCATATTAATGATAACGATGATATTTTTGATGATAACCCTTAAATAGCATTTAATATCATTCATGTGATGCTTGAAATATGTTTTATTATAGATCCCATTTTACAGATGGGGAGACTGAGGGACAGGGATATTAACTATCTTGCACAAGTTTATAAAGCAAAGACATGCAAATCCATGTTCATCCCATAGGGTGGAATGATGAGTCCCACCTGGGAACCCACCAGCATCTTCCTGGGTTAGATTGGATTGTGCCTGACCTTGAACTGGTGAGTAGAATTTTGAGCAAAGAGACCAGAGAGACTACCATGTGGAGGAAGTGATGTGAACAGTGGTGTGGTAACACCTCTGTGCTTGGAGGAAGGTGAAGAGTTTGAGTTGGCATTATGTTCAGTGCTGGAGGGTGTATTGGTGGACACAGGTTAGAACGTGGGTTCAAAACAAATCATGAAGTTCTGGCCATACTAGCACTTGTGTTCCAATCTGTAGGTAGATGAAAACTAAAGTTTTTCTGTGGAGGAGTGACTTGGAAGAACTCATTTAACTTCACCTCATCCACCAAGAAAGCAAGAGTTGGAAGGCTGGAGGGGTGGTGGTGGTGGTGGTAGAGGGGGGAGCATTTATTTTTTGAAGAACCTAGCCTATGGGAAAAATTGCTGTCTTGACTCTAAGGAGATTGTATCTATTATTCACATCTCAAATTCTGAATTTTTTCCTCAACATCTAACTCCTTAGTTATTAACTCCTGACTTGTAATCCTCTGGAAGGCAGGAACTGGCTTCTATCTGTGTGTATCCCCAGCACCTACCACAGGGCCTAACCCCGCATAGGGGCTTCCTAGAGAAGAAATTGATAAATAAATGAATGTTTGGGTCAAGTCATGCCTTTTTGAGCTTTGTTTATTAAAGCTTATTCTTTGTCTGCTTTCTGAAAAGACTACAAGCCAGTAATGCACAGAGCAGACGTACAGGAAACATGTATATGCCAAACCAAACAGTCTTGCTAAAAAATTGGTGACAGTCTCCAGACACCAGATTTCAGCAGTTTCTCTGATTTCTGCCCTGGGAGATGTGATGGTGGTGAGGGGAAGTGTGTGCTGCAGAAGGCCAGCTGGCCCACCAGGCCTGCTTTCAACCACAGAAACCACTGGAGAGGTGGGTGGACCAGGCCACAAGCTCGGGGACTGCATGACTATGGACAGTCACATGACAAGAGTGCTGGATACGGAAGGTGTGGGGCCTGAGAAGTGTGACACCAGGCGAGGCAGCCAGAGCTGAGCTGTATGCACTGGGGTGTCTGCCTGAAGCCTCCCAAAGCATCCGGTGAGGTCCTGAGCTTACAGAGGGCTGAACGTCATTAACTTTCTTATGGAAAATGGTGAAGGGTAGCATTTTAAGTCAGGTTATGATGACAGCAAAAGGCAGCCTGATGCCAGGGAAGAGCTCAACAGGGGACCCTGTGAGAGACACTCTGGACTTTTTGTTACCCTGTAGGTTAGAGAAGGGGAGGAGAAGGTGGCAGGCCCAGAGACCCTCATGATGAAATCCTCTTCTAAGAGGGACACTGAGGGCCCATGTCCTGAGTTTGTGGTAGTGCCCTGGGCATGACCTCTAAATCACCAAGACTCTAGAATAGACCTAGAGAGGTGAAAGAACCCAAAAGCCACAGCGAGCCTCCCCTGGTGGCAAGAAGGGGAGGAAGGGTGTCCACATACAGGTACAGCCGAGAGAGGGCTCCCAGAGTGAGCCCCCAGGCCTGCTAGTGACAGCACCACCTCTAGAAAAGATTCGTACAATCACATTTCTCTTCTAGAGCTGCCATCATGGTAACTCAACTACATATTCTTTTTCAATGACCCTAAATATTTTTCCTTTTCTTTTTACCAAAATACAATCCAACTTTAAAGAAAATGTTGTAATAAAAATAATCATCTCATATGCTGTCACCTAACACAGACTCTGTTGTCATTGTCTCTTATTCTTAATCCCTCTAACCAATGACGGATTCTCTCTTATCTTATAGAAGGGACATTCTCAATGAGAAAATGGGAGTAGAACAGGAAGAATTCTTCCATTATCTATTTAAAGTGATACAATCTACTTTAAATGAAGCACAAAGGATCTCTTCATACATGAACATAGAGCCTTTTTTTCCTACTGTGGAATCCATCCTCAAGCCTTGGGGCAAGTGTGAAATTTAGCAAATTAAAGTATTAACACATGTGTCTTGTTAAAACAAGAGAATGTGGCTGATAGGAGCATGGAAACAACAGTTTATGCCTATAAAGATGAAGATGGCTTTTAGGATCGGTACTTAAATTCTACTAAAATCCAAGCCCCAGTTGGCTTTCCAATCTGTGCTTCCACCAGTTCCCCACATAAACTGGGATCCAGACCTAGCCTGGCCTCACCATCTTTATACTTGCACCTTTCCTCTCTGGCACCTCCCTGTCTCTCTGACTGTCCAATGCCCAGGTCATATTTTAGCTGTGGAGCAGTTGCATAAAGCCATTCTTGTCCTTCCCGTGTAGAAAGCAGAGAGACAAATTCTTCCTTTCCTCAGCCTTCCTTTCAGCTAGGGAGGGCCAAGTGACCCCCTTCTCATCAATGAGACCTAAGAAGTCTGCTTTTCTTGGGGAGAGGTTTGTCCTGAAAGGCATTTTCTTCCCTGCTGGAAGGAAACAGACAGTGCTGGCACCAACCTTTCTCCTTTCCATCTTCCTGCCTCGAATACAGATGTACTATCTGGAAGTGTATGGCCTTCTTGTGACAAGAAGGTGATGTGCATGTAGAAAGGGCAAAGAAACAGTCCCCCTCCCACTGCTGTTGACTGAGCACCGGCAGCTGCCTAGCTCCAGACTCTCATTAGGAGAGAAAAATCAACTCCTGTTTATTTAAGTCACCGTAACTCAGGTTTTTTATTGCTTGTAATCAAAAGTAATCTCAACTGATATCACCACCCTCATCAGCCTTCCCCAAGTAATCCAGCCTGAGAGGCAGTGCATATAGTGGTTACAAACTTGGGTTCTGGAGCCAACCTTAGTTTTGGATCCCGGTCTACCACTGACTAGCCATATGACCTTGGGCAAGTTATCTAACTGCCATAAGCTTCATTTTGCTTATCCATAATATGGGAATTACAGTGGTAATATAAAAGCTTAATTACAGTGGTAATATATAATTACAGTGGTAATATATACAGTGCTTCATATAAACGCTAAGTGAGATAATGCACATAAAATACTTGAAACACTGGCTGATAGGTAAGTGTCAAATACCACTGGTTTTCCTAGTAGAGATGGTACTATCCTGCCCCATTACCCACTGAAGACCAATATTTCTGAACTCTTCCTGTGTCCCACAGCTGAGCCCACTCCTCCTGTCCCCAGCGCCCACATCTGACTCTGCACTTAGAAGAGAGAATCCAGAGTAGTCAGCCCTCCCACCTGCTCTGGCCTGCTTCTCGTGGGCCTCCATTCTGGAGCCTGAGCTGGACTTGGCCGTAATGCTATTTGGCTTCCTCAGCTGATCTGGGGCCTCATCATACTTTACCCACGTGGTTGCTTTGAAGGAGGAACTTGTGGCAGAGAAAGGGAAAGAAGAGAGCCATGAGACCGTTTTCCATGCCCCTGCTTCCCAGTGACCCCAGACGCTCTGCTCGTTGCCATGGCCGTGGGTTCTGGGACACCATCACTCCCCACGGCTGGCACTTCAAGGATGGGAAAAATAAGTCGTTCAAAGAGTCTCCTTCCCCCTTGGGAACCAGGGATCATGCTGAAACTTTATTATTACTTTAAATAAATAAATTACTCCCTTGAGGCCAGATGAAAACATGCTCTTATTAAATTTTTTAAAGAAGGAAAGCAATTGGAGAATAAAATCAAAGGTGCTCAAATGAATTGAAGTGGCTCCTCAGAAGCTGACATAATAGCAATTTGTATTTATATTATGCTTCTCATCAAAGGAGCACTTCACAAAGGCCCTGTTTCCTCAGAGTTGCCCCATGGAGCTCGACTCCAATGCAGAAGAGCCCAGAGTCTTGGGGGTTTGCCAGTGACCAAAGCCCAGCCTCAGGCTCTGACCACTGCAGATGATCTCCCATCTCTTGACCTCAGAGCCGGCTTAGCCTCAGAGCCCTTCTGGGAGCTGTGAGGGGGTATCTCTGTCCCCTCTGGTCAGTGAGAAAGAGAGTGGCTGCCTCCCATGTAAGGACTCCTAGTGGAGACAGATCATGGAAGCCTAATCAAGGGCTGATCACACACACACACACACACACACATACAGACACACATATACACACATACACATACACACATACATACACACATACATATACACACACATACACACACACACACACACCATGAAAACTGGTGGAAATAAGAAGAACCTACCTCTGCTTGAGTTTCCTCCTGACTATCCAACTGCAAAGACACAGACTTCTGACTGTGTTTGCTTTTCCCCAAGCGTTCAAACATGCAAGGCAATGATTAAGAACTTTTTCTTTCCTTGTATTCTAGATGGGAGACAAGCCGTATGCATACATATATATTCAAAAAGTAAAACATCCATCAAAGGATCCTGTTTTATTTGTTTTTGCTTCCACAGTGCTTGATATATGGTAGAGGTTAAATAAGTGTTCACCAATGAAATAACTGCACAGGTGAACTGATGAAAGAGGAAGGTAGATCAATTAGATGTTAAGTGGAAGTTTCCAGGTAGGAGGGATCACTTGCTACCTGGGAAGCTGGACAGGATTTCACTCCTCAATTATAAAAGCAGTTAAAAAATTGACCTACTGTTTATTGAAAATTTACTCTTTGCTTGGCACTGTTGCAGAATTTAATATGTTTTTAAAAGAGTAATCTTCACCATAAGCCTTCTCATAGTATCACTTTACAGATGAGGGTCAGAGAACTTGTGTCTTGTCCATGGACTTGGTAAGGCCAAGGTTGGAACCCAGCTCTAGCTGGTTCCAAATCCATGCTCCTCCTTGGTGCCTCTGTGTTCCTCCACCCATGGGCTTGCTTCATCTTTCCACTGTAATGTCCACATCCATACTTGTTCCATGGAAATTCCACACTTGAAATACCTTCTTCCTCCTTTATTTAACAAAAATTCTATATTTTCTTTAGAAAATACCATACTACCCCCACATCTTCCAACATCCAGAGTCTGCCCCAGCACAGTCACCAAGCAAACACTCCATCGAGGTAGACAGAGCAGGGATCCCACATCAATTAATGAAGACTTGGATATTCTGTGTAATGGCAAATACCACCTGTAATAGGGCTGTTTCTCATCCTGAACTTCCATCCTTTGTGACCCCACACACACTGTGATTGTGAGCTCCGTGCAGTCGGTGCCCAGGGTCTAAGTCTCAGCTCCATCACTTACCGTCTTTGTGACCTTAGGCAGGTCACTGAACATCTCTAAGCATTATTTTCCTCATTTGGAAAAATGGAGATAATAATATAGAACCCACCTCATAGGGTTATTGGAAGGGTTAAACTGAAGGATAACTATATATAAAAGACGTGGCACTACTTGACATGTAGTCATATCGGCCATGATTGTCGGTGATGAGAAGGTGATGATAGAGATGGCAGTGCTCTGGTGCTCCTTATGCAGTGTTGGCCTTGGTGGGGTGGCTGAGGCCCTCTTCGGGACTGAGAGGGGAGTAAAGGGTTTTCAGTGACATTAGCTGAGTGTCATTGGGGAATGCAGGGGCAGACAAATGAGGAGACCATCTTGCACTTTTTAAGTCCTATAACTGGCCGCTTCCCATGAGTAGAACCAACTCCTGGGGAGGTTGATCTCCAGAAGGTGACATACGAAGTGTCAAGCAATAGGATAAAAACGGTCTAGAATACTTCAAAGAGATAGTATGCAGTGCTATCCAGAAGGGCAGGAGGTGACCTCTGAAGGCCTGAGTACCTCTATCTGGGATAAACATTGCCCTTTCCCACCTCTCCTCTCCTGCTCACAGCCCCCTCCAGCTGGTGCCCAACCCCCATTCTCAATGACCTCACCCCCCGTCTTTGTCTATGTTAATCACAACCATCCTTACAGCGCAGTTGAAATCCCACCATTCTGTGAAGCTTTTCTCACCACTGCAGTACAAATGCCCCCCTTCCTCTGAGCCCGTAATTGGAACTCTCTGTACCTTTCACGTGTCAGTTTCAGTATAGTGACCTGGCACTAATATTCTATTGTTCACACTAAGCCTTGATGATTGGTCTGCAGTTTTTCATGGATAAGACCCAGGCCAAATACAGATTTTTGCATTCCAAAACTGAAGTCAGGGGAATTCCCTGGCCGACCAGTGGTTAGGACCCTGCACTTTCACTGCTGAGGGCCCAGGTTCCATCTCTGCTCAGGGAACTAAGATCCCGCACGCCGCGAAGTGCAGCCAAAGAAAAAGAGAGAGACCAGAGCTCTTCTGAGACGTTGGGCCTGGGCCTTCTGGCACTTACCTCCCTAAAACAAAACCGAAGTCAGTTGGAGTTGATAACCAGTTTTCAAGATACACACTTGTTGGATAGACAGATAAGTAGCAAACAACTGACCCAGCAAGGTCTTAAAAGTTCATACAAGAGAAATCCTTTCATTTGAAATAAATGAGTAAACTGAGAACCAAAGAGAGGATGTTCCTAGTCCAGAGTCATAGCCCAGACTAGTGTTTCTCTATGGGAAATGTTAACTTTTATAAGAGAAACCAGCCCAATTATTCTATCTTCTCCCCTTTCCCCTTCATACCTTTATCTTAATGGAAGTTCTAACAAGCTTTGTTGTTTCATTGGGAAAATAGTAAGAAACATAGGATCATTTTTCATCCATTGTGGGTCTTTTTAAACTGCCTATTCTGAACACATGGACTCAACAGCTTTAACTTTTACATTTCACTACACCCTGTTGAAATACCTACAGGCCCCCTAAACCTCCCACACAAGGCTTTGCATTCCTTCTCTATGTCTCACTTCACTTGGCAAGTCTTCTCCTCCTAGGACGTTTCTTTAAGGTCATTACCTACGTGAAGTCTTTGCTGATCCCTCAAAACCCTGTTGGGTGTTCCCACCAAGTGCTGTTTTAGCAGTTTTTGCATTTTTCCTGATTAGAGTTAGATTACATCACTATTCAGAGTCCTCTTTGACATTGCATTGAAATGTTCCTGCTTCTTTGACTGTGTTTGACTCCCCCAAAGATACACTGGGGTACCTGTGTGGGTCACGCTTCCCCTTGTGGTAAGGTTTTTTGGGAGAACTCCTCCTCTTCCCCATCACATTTATTCCCAAAATGTGTTACAGATGAGGGCTGCCATCTTGGTAAAATCCTGCCTCCCTGGCTGCAGTGACTGATCTAGCAATGGATGCTGGCTGAATTTGAACCAAAGTCCTCACTGCTATGGCCACACTGATTGGTTCATGGAAAACCACCTGATGCAAGATAAGCCAATCGGTGGCTTTCTCTAGGATATTTCAAGCTCAAGCTAGGAAGACGGCATTTCCTTTGCTCTCTAAAAATGCACTAAAGATGAAGAGCCACAGTGCTGGAGGCCATGGTTCCCACCTATGGAGAAGCCCTTCTAGAATGATGAAGCTGACTGAGAGAGAACAACATTTAGAGGAACTGAATCTTGACCATATTTGATCCCTTATTTTCCCAGTCCATCTCCCACCCTGCCAGTTAGAAGATTTGGGCAAATGATTGTATTATGGGGCTGAATTGTGCCCCTTCCTAAACTCGTATATTGAATCTCTAACCCCCAGTACCTCAGAATGTGACTATATTTGATGATAGGGCCTTTAAAGAGGTAATTAAGTTAAAATAAAGGTGTTATGGAGGGTCCTAATCCAATATGACTGATGTCTTTATAAGAACAGGAAATTTGGGTAAGCTAAGAGACACCAGAGATTCAGAAGAGGAATCCACATGAGGATACAGTGGAAAGACCATGTGAGGACACAGAGTTAAGGCAGCCATCTGCAAGCCAAGGAAAGAGGTCTCAGAAAAAAAAACAAACCTGCAGACATCTTAATCTTGGACTTCTAGCCTTCAGAACTATGAGACAATAAGTTTCTGTTGTTTAAGCCACCTAGTCTGTGGCACTTTGTTATAGCAGCCGTAGAAAATTTATACAGATCCCAACATTCTCTTTTTTGTTTGAACTGGTTCAAGATCAGTTTCTAAGTCTTGTGATTCAAAGAGTACCAGTGCAGGCTTTCAAATAGCTTCAGCAGTTGTAATAGTGATTGTATCCCCAAATAGCTTCATGACCTGTCCCAAGGCCCAAGGCTTGTGACATCAGGGACATAGACAGGTTTACCCATGGACTCATTTATGGGCCCAGGTCAAGCCTAAATCAGGTAGATGTAGAACTCTGTCTCAGTTTGATGAATTAATGGCTGCCTGAAACATTTTGTTTGATAAACAACGTTTCCCCTTATCTGAATCCAGAAACCTAGGACTGAGCAATGACAAAACTGACATACAGTCTGTGAGTAATAATTATCTGGATACCTCTGATTACCCAAAAGACTTGGCATTTCTTTTGAAATGGCATTTACTTCAGAGAAACTCTTCTGCAAAACAAACCTGATGAAGGTGGTCACTCAACTAGGTAGCTTGCTTTAAATGTGACTGGATGACACTTTGTTCTTGGGGCATTTTTCCAACTTCCAAATCAGCTACTTGGTCACCACCAGAAGTGACTATTTCCTAGCTCTATTATGAATGACTTTACCTGATAAAGATCAACATCATGTTTTTTTTTCATCTAATAATGTTATCAAGTTCTAAGACCACCATTCATATACCAAGTATCTACTACATGCCTACTAGTGGTCAGAAAACCAGTAATCTGACCACAGTAACTTAGCTTCCTACAGAAAACCAGTAACCTACCATGTTAACTTAGCTTCCTACAGAACATCTATCACTGAGCTAAAATTCAAAGTCTTAACCTTAAACAAGTGTCAGCCTTGGGGACTACTTCTTAAACCTTTAACAGCTTCACAGTCTATTTACACCTAATTTTGTTTGTTGGTTGTTTTCCTGCCTGCTGTCCTTATGCATTGCTGCCCACTCCTTTTCATTGCAGAGACAATCTCCTTCTTAAAATATAATTTCTGAATATATTTTCCTACCTCCTCATCCCTCAATAACCCCCTCACTTTCTTAAATGTAAGCTAAATGTGTTTAATCAGGAAAATTCAGAAAACAGAGGTTAAAAACAATGAGAAACTTACCAAGTTATGAAGTCCCTAGTAACTGGCATTTGAGGTCTTCAGAAACATGCAAACAGAAAACTGATTTTTTTTTAAGTTCTCTTTGCTCTTTTTCAAATGCATCTTTTCCCATGAGTCTCACAGAGCTCCCTTAATATTTCATCCACAGCTTTGATAATCTCCTTCCACCTTTCACCTCCTTCCCTTCCTCACTAGATTCTACCACTTGGGGAAATCTTGGCTAAAACCCAGTTCTTTATGGCGAACATGCTTCTAACAAAGAACTTGAATGTCTTCACTTATTTCTTGCTTCAGAGATCAAAAGACTATAAGAAAAGTTTGATTTAAACAACGTTTTATTTAAATAAATTTTATATATTTATTTTTAAAAATTAATTTATTTAAATAACATCGCTATGTCTTCCACAAAAATGCAGACAAAAAATATTAAAATTGTTTACCACATCTATCTCTCAATATTCTTTATGTGGACACAAGACAAATTCTTAAGTTTAGGTAAAGGACAAGTAACAAAAGAATTAGCTGACTATGAATCTAAGTACCTTTGTCCTAATTATGGGAAAATAGAGGAAAATTTATTTGTCTGTGTGTCATGATCCACTCAGTTCAAGGCTCTGAGAGGACCCACATTTTCACTTTTTCAGGTGCTCTCATTTTGTAAATTTCTTAAAGATTTTACCTTGTTTTAATCCAGAACATTTTGAAGTATTCCAAAATAACTACTAAAAAATGATTCTGAGTTCAGATGTGCTTCGAAAAAGCACATTTTATGTGCTTCGAAAAAGCACATAAAATAAATAAAGCATGGGGATTTTTTCATTTGTTTGTTTTTTGTTTTTGTTTTCTTTTAGCAGCAAGACTTTTCAGAGATTTTAAAATGCGTGTGTACCATGAGAACCTACAGAATGCCACTGGAAGTAGCTTACAAGTTTGACCTTCCGCATTCCTTCTGTGTGAAGAATTTTTCAGCATTATTGGTCTGGGGAACATCAGCTTGATGTCGCTAGCCACTTCAATGACTCACAAAAGAAAGAAAGCTTTAAAGCCATAAAATAAAAATATTTTTATTTTTCTTTTAAAAATCTAAGCTACTACCCTACTTGACCTTAAAACTATTATCAGCAGCATTAGAGGAAGTGTTATTTCTAGTAGTATCCTTTCTTTTTAGAAAGGACCATATTTAATTCCTTGCATCAAATGGTCAAATATTTCATAATATAAAGAGAATCAAGTCACCAAAAAATACCCAGAGATGTATATAAATTCCCATTGGATGGTAATGATCATCTTATCTTCACCACTAACTTGAGGTGACGGGTACACAAAATGTGGTACATACAAGCAATGGAATAGTATTCAGTCTTAAAAAGGAAGGAAATTCTAACACATGCTACAACATTAATGAACCTAGAAGACATTGTGCAAAGTGAAATAAGCTAGACACCAAAGGACAAATACTGTATGATTCCACTTATATGAGCTACCTTGTGTAGTCAAATTCATAGAGACAGAAAGTAGAATGCTGGTTCCCAGGGGCTTGGGGAGGGGTGAAAAATGGGGAGTTATTTCTAAAAAGTACAAAGTTTTAGTTTGGGAATATGAAAAAGCTTAGAGATGGATTTTGGTGATGGCTGCAGAACAATGTGAATATACTTAAAGCCAATGTACTGTACACTTAAAAGTGGTCAAAATGGTAAATCTCATGTTATGTATATTTTACCACAATAAAAAAAATAACCTGAGGTGACCAGCATATGGAAATCCCATAGATTAGAAGGCTGGGACATCAAGAAGAAAAAAGACTAGTTGGTATTAAAGAATATCTAAGGTAAATCTCTATTCAGATTTTTAAAAATATTTTCTTTAATATAGGAAGTAGATGAACACAACAATTTTCAAAGAGAGCTAAAGGAAAGAGAGTGTTAAAATCCTAAGTTTTTAACATGTTACATTTTTTTATAAATGTATATGAGGACCTGATATGTACAAGCATAAGGCTAAGTAATGCTATAGATAGAAATACAAAAAGTTTTTGTCCCTCTCCTCAAGTAATTTATAATCTTATAGTAAGGTACACCCATGAGTAACTTAGAGACAATAAAAACTATACTAAGAGATTGCATGAGGTATAAATACAGAGCTCCAGAAGCATGTGGGAAGAAGATATTGTCTGATTGAAAATCCATTCCCTCTTCTTCACACCTACCCTACTTCTTCCATCCCTGAGTTCCAAGTCAAGCTCCACTGCCTCACTGTCTTAACCCACTGTGGTCCAACTTGTACTCTCACTACAATCACACTCAAGTAACTATTCAGAGCCTTGCCCTTTTCTCTCAATGGTTTTTGGTAGACTTTGTAACATGGCTAATATATATTTTTAGGTATTTTCACACATTCCCCCTATTTGGTTAGAGGCATCCATTGCTTTGGAGATGACTAGAATTGTTAAAATAAGAATGCAAAGAAAAAGAGAAAATTGGATTTTGAATCATAGTGACAAAAAGATTTTTTTTGAAACCAGCCTTGGCTAAGAGAGAAAGAGTTTACTAAATTCCAAAAGCTCCCCTTTAGGTCAGAAGCCAAGCTTGGCGAACTCACTGACAGAATTTTACACTAACTCATAGTGTAGAGATTAGAGACAATAGGGAAGTTCCTATCAGGTAAGACAAGGAGAAAGCATTCCCAGGCAAGGAAAAGAGGAGGATTTTGTGTGGATTCCCCCAGGGTAAGAATATAGTCAGATTCCCTGAGAATCAAAGGCCCAGGCTTTCTTGGGCCTTGACCAAATTTGGGGCGTTAGTTGACTAAAATACTAGACTCTACAGCCTGAGGTCTTCTAGAACACTCAGGCTGCTGCTCTGCCTCTCTATACCCAAGGTGGCTGGAGAAATCTTATCAATAACTAGAGGAGTCTAAGAGAGAGAGCTGATTCTACATGTTGTGTGCATTGCATGCAGAAGTCCTTTGAGTTCCCATAGGCCCTGATGGGGA
The DNA here is from genome assembly GCF_002837175.3 of Physeter macrocephalus. Classification (NCBI taxonomy): domain Eukaryota; kingdom Metazoa; phylum Chordata; class Mammalia; order Artiodactyla; family Physeteridae; genus Physeter; species Physeter macrocephalus. Next base: position 59,517,310 of record NC_041232.1, on the reverse strand, counting down.
GATGGGCTGGACACATAGATACTGAGACCTAAAACACTAGGTTAAATGAGAAGGATAAAAAATGCAGGGATCTCCCCCTGGATATATTTGATAACTATATATTTTGATGGTGTGATTGAAGTACAACATCCACCAAAAAACGAAAAACAGATGATATTAGCCATAGTGGGCAGATCCCAGCACAGAGTGTTCAGGAACTAGATCAGACCAGCCTCACTCAGGTGGACAGTATGGAGGACAGCATGCAGGGCAGACCCCTCTCCCCAAAAAGGGCATGTAAGACTTCCCTGAACACATCCAACCATCTTGGGAAGGAACGTAGAGATGCTTCTTGTGACAGGGAATATCCCTGATTGAGCATTTATACTTCACACTCACTGAATATTTGTCCATATTATACCTAAGATGCTATTCTAAAATGAAAAACGTTGAGTTGTATTTAATTAGAAAATTTAAATCCAATCACCACCTGATGGGACTAAGGAGAACAAGCATAGAAAATGACTTTTTTCTTTTATTCTTTAATCCAATTACCTTAGAGTATGCAAATGTTCATCCCTTTTCCCCCCGTTTAACACAATGAGGAGGTCTGTGGAATGCTCTACACTGTGTACGTGATAGAGGCCCCTAAGTAAACGCTGCATGAAGAAACAAAAGGAAGAAAATATGGATTTCATTTCTTCCTTGCTTCTCATTCCACCAAAGCCAAAATAAATTATAAAACAGGATTTTTTTAAAAAAAATAACGTAATTCACAGGGAGAGTTTTAGAAGGAGAACTGGCATTAGGAAAGCCACAGGGCTTAGTCCTTAGAATGTTAGTACTGCTGGCCACAGACAGTTTTCCTGCCAAGCTTTCTGTCAATAAGCTGAGGTAAATGTCTAGCTGGACCAGTAAAGTCCCACAAAAGTAATAAGCAAAGTTTTCAATCTTCAAAAATGTTTGAACGTCTCTTTCTTATAGAGGAAAAACCGTGCAACTGCTCATAAATGGATATTTCCCTTGGGGAACTAATATCTTCTCCAAGGTCAAACTTGAGTTTTCTTAAAGATTTGGGTGGCAACATTCACAAGAAAGTCACTTTTTTCTTTCCTGTTCTATTACCTTAAAATTCACTTTGCTTTAAGAAATCATTGAATATACCTTTTTTATTTTTTCTGACTAGAGATTTTAGTAGGGAAGAAACTAGGCCAAATTTTAGATAAAGCAAAAGACAATCTTAAAAGTTGTCAAACAGGCCAGGTAAGTCTTATGAGAAAGTTGACAGACTGTCTGGCCTTTCCCTGGTATATATGACGAGGTATGCAGCGCTATTAACAATAGAACTCTGCAAAAAGCATAGTAGAAAGCAGGTGAGTTGATTCTCTGAAGCTCATAAATAGCTAATAAGTCAACTGTAATTTAAAGATACAGACATTATTTTATTTTTTAACCTGGCACAGTGGTATTAGGAAACTCATTATAGTCACTATCCCATAAAAATATCCTTCTCATCTTTATGAAGCCACTCAAATTTCATGTCATTCATAAAGCCTTCCCTGACCAGTCTAGCCCACACCAATCACTTCCTTCTCTGAACTCCAAGAGCATTTATTGCCTGTAGCACTCACTGGGCATAAGCCATTAGATATCTTTTCTTTCTTTCTTTCTTTTTTTACACAAACATGGTCCAATAGATAATAAAATCCTCCAGGGTAGGGATCACATTAAGTTCATCTTATCCCTAGTACCTAGCCTGGAGCCTTATCCACAGCCCATAGGGTTCAATAAATGTTTGTTGTTAATGATGATATGTTGTAGACACATTTGAAACATAATCTGGATAAACACAATACAGGAAAAGTGCAAATCATCATCTAACGAACACGAAAGCCAAAGAATCAATACGAGAGAGCTGTCTGAGCACGAAGTGAAAGACAAAATAATGCTCTTCTCCCTGGCCCCAACATCCAACATGGTGATGGATTATGCTACATAAAATTATCGATGAAGCCCAATGTAAGCACAACGATTTCTAAACAGTAGCAAGAAATATTAGATACAAAATGTAACATTACAACAAAGGCAGCAGAACTGAGAGGCAGTACATGAAGAAACAGATTCAGCTGATGAAGAACCTCTTTGCAAATAAGTAACTTCAAGCATAGTGAAAACATGGTGCTTTCATTTCCTCCTTCTCTTCCCAGCCCAGAGACTGATATGCTGATTTCTTGCAAGATAAGTCAAATGAGCGTCATTTGCCCCTTAAACAAAGGAACAGGAAGGCAAACTGGGGCATTCATCCTTTGCCAAAACAAACCCAACCCTTCCAAATGAGTTATGTTCTCACAATGTGAGTCAGGTTGAGTAAATTCATGCAAGTCTCATTTACGTGCACAAAGAGAGTAGAACAATCTACTTACCTCTGGTTTGAATTCCTGTCTTCTTCCATGAGATTTGACTTATTAACTTAGTAGTAGAAAGTTCGGGCCAAATCTGTTCCAGCAGTGAACCTCATCTTGCCTTTCTTTGCCTGTCACTCTTGTTTACCTTTTCTCTACTGACACCCTTTCTTTTATCCTGGAAGTGGGGGACTTTTAGGCAGAAGGCTTCACTGTCTTTATTGGACCTATAGGTAACATACTCAGCAATAGCATTGGTATAACTGATGTGAAACAGTGAAAAAAAATCCATCAGACCAATCCAAACATGCCTGGACCCTAGGCCAAGATCTGGGGCAAAGGGAGAGCAAGTGGGGACCACAGGTTGATATTCCTCCCCCCGCCCAACTTGTATGTGCTTTGTTGTTATATGGACAACAGCAATAGGATAATAATTTAACTGATCGCTTCAATGGAACATTGATAATGGCATGACTGATTTTTAATAGGGTTTATTAGTTCTTTGGTTTAAATAACCAACCAATAATATTTGAATTAGTGCTCCTTACCTCATCCACTACCATGTTTCCCAGCCACCTTTAAACTTTTGAATGGGTTAAAGAACTTGCAAAATGAATCGGTTATATAGACACAGATCTAATGACCTGGTTTTTCTCTACTATTGTTAATATTTTCAGTGCATTAAATCCACTAGCTAAAGGAAATAAGGATTGAATTCCATGGTTTAATTGATGTATAGCAGTAACAGTATCTATAAACAACCTGGCTTCCTTCATAGTCAAAGGAAAGCCAGAACCAGCTCATCTCTTTGAAACAATTGGCCCGTGGCATCTTTTGGGGGGCCAAAGTTTTCATTGCAATAAATAAGTAAATAAATAAATAAGTACAAAGTAGTCCCTAATTTAGTAATGCAGGACCCCTTCATTAAAGGATATAGTTTTCCTTCTAGATCCTGAAGACATGGACTTAGAAGTGATTCATGTACTCACAGTCATTCATGTCCTGTTGACCCAGTGAACTGAGGTGCCCCAAGCCTTTTCCTCGTCTATAGGTAGAGGTGGGAATATTTCAATGCGATGTACTCATGTCCAGAAATATCCAGGAAGAAAACTGGAACAGGCCTAAATAGAAGTACAGAGGAACTCTTTTAAGCACAGCTGTTTCTTAGGATGGTGGAGGCAGCCTGCAAAATGGTGAGTTGGGGCAATGGCTGGAGCCAGCACAGGAGACACTGTGGCATGGAAAGTGGAAATCTCCACTAGATGGAGCTAGGGTACATCTGAGGCACCCATGGTACTATTACCAAGGCAGAGCAGGGAGATAAGAGTCCGCTTTTACACCTCTGTAGGTGAGGCCTTATACAGAGTGACATGTGGATTAAAGTGAGTATATGTGAGTATTTCATACCTCCTTAGGTTTGATCCTACGTTGAAGGTACACTTGGGGTGGCACAAGTGTGTTATTATGAGTATGATTGCATATGTGGGTATGGTTGTGTGTGTGTGTGTGAACACACATATACCTGTATATACCTGTGTGTGTTTATGTACTCATATACACACATATATGTTAGATTATATAGATATGGGTTGATATAGTTATAGATATAGATTGTGGGCCATTATTACAATAAATGGAAGTCATGCTGGAGGAAGGAAGCTAGCTTCTGCTGAATGTGTACTGTGTGCCAGGCCTTTTCATATGCTTTCTCATTTAACCTTCACAATAGCTATGAAAGGTGGCTATTATTACTCCCATGTTTACCAAAGAGGAAATTTGATGAACCTCATGCAGAACTTGCCCAAGATCACACAGCTGGGAAATTACAGGAACTGAATTAAAAACCAGTTCTTCTGAGCTTCCAAAATCTTAATACAGTCTTCAAAACCGTAATATAGTCACACTTAACATCACATAGACTTGCAATAGTTTCTTGCAGTGTGCAAACTAAATCCTGGGAATATGGTTTGTGGTATGTTTTTACAAATAATACTGACGTGTGCATTATACAAAATTAAAATGACATATGCAAAAGTTTGATCTATGTTGGAATGCAAATATATATACAAAGTTAAATAAATACCACATTCCACTTTTCCCTGTTTCACCCCAAGATAATTATTAGAAAAATGCACAAGAATGAATTCCAGTATATGATTCAATTAAAATAAGAGTCATTTAAAAGAATATTAAGCTTATTTTCAAGTGGATATATCAAATCCACATGCACACATAATTGAATGCATTCACTATTTGCCACAGAATACATTAACATTGGGGTAACAATACAAATTCCATTTACGTTCCCTCTTTATGCTGTAGGAAACGCCATTTCCACTGAGATGAATGGAGCACACCTAAACTTGACCCACTCCACGATGCTCCATCATCATTGAAGACTTTGGGCCCCAGCCTTTTTTTCTTTTTTTCTTGTTCAGAAAGTGTGTTGTTCTGTAAGTTGTGTTTTTGTAGACAGATTAAAACATGTAGTGCATATTGAGCATTTAGCACAGTGCCTGGCAAATAGTAAGTGCTGAAAAAAAAGTCAACAGTGGTGATGATGATAACTCTAAGGAGAAAAAAGAAGAGGAAACAGGAGGGAGACTTGAAGGAAGAGGAGACTAAGAGGAGAAAATGTAAGAAAAAGAAGAGGATGAGAAGGAGAGGAAGGTGGAGGTGAGAGAGATATGGGATCCAAGTGGCAATTCACAGTGCTTGTTTCCTTGATGTCAGAGCTTCTCCCCAAAGGTACAAAAGTATCATCTGAAATTATGCGGAATTTAGATATCTGCCCTGAACCCTGCAAATTATTCTATTCTTCACCTTAGACTTCATGCAGTTCTCCTTTTTTTGTTGTTTTGGTCTAAGATTGGTTGCTGTTCGGTGGGAAGAAGGTGCTGGGCACTGAGCCCCTGGCTGGGATGGCAGGACTGAGAAGGGGAGAGAGAGGCAGCATTTCCTCAACATGTGCTGTGGGCCCTTGGAGAGTATGTCAGCTGTGTGCTTTGCTAATGGACTATTTGGTGCCATACTAAAGGTTAACTTTGGCCTCTGAACCCAGGTGGAGGACATGGAAGCTCCTTCTAGACAAGTCAGAGTGAAATACATTTTCTCTGGTGTTCCTGTTCTCTAATTAACAGTATCTGAAAGAAGTCATAACTCAGGCAGAATGGGGGAAAAGGAAAATATTCTAGTTACCTTTGAAGGTAAAATTCCATTTAGAAAATTTCTTAAGTAGATTTTTGTCATATCAGGTCTCAGTCTTTGTTTTTCCCTTTGTGTTGGGGAATGTTAGAAATTGAACTGATAATAAAATAATAGTGATAATAAATACTAGCATGTATTGAGCACTTACTATATGCAAAGCACTGCTTTCCATACTTTATATAACTTTATACTCAGTACAATCCCATAAAGTAGGTACCATATTACAGATGATAATTTAAATAATTTAGCTAAACAGAGCTAAAACACAAACCAAGGGCTAGCTGAAATTGAAGCCCTCTGTGGTCCACCAGATTATACTTAGATAACCTACAATATGCCTCCTTCACTGCCCAACACACAGTCAGTATATGATAATGCTCCTCTTTGCTTTTTTAAGCAGTTACTCCCCTTGGATTATTACCTCTTTAAATAAAGCACTACTTTCATTTGTATAAAGGTTGGGAGAATGTCACACCAGGGATGTGATACTAACTTTGATCTGGGGGTCTGAAATATTCATTCTTTCCTGGATATTTCTACTTGTAGATCTTAGATCTTAGCATAAAAGCCTAGCATTCTTCCCTGTACTCAATAAGCCATGAGACATGGGGCAACAATTGGAGGTTACCTACATGGATTATTTGGGGAGGTGAGATGTGCAGTGGTGAGAAGGAAGGTATCTGACTCTTCTGGGCTTTCACCCCTGCTATTCTGGCACATTCATACTTACATGATCATGTGATACACTTTAAATTATGGGAGAAACCCAATGCTTGACTTGTTTCCAGAAGATAATTTCCTGAGCTATTAGAGAGCTATAACAAATTGTCTCAGGAGCAGTGGGCACAGTGGCCACTAATTAGTTATTACCTTAATCAGAGGACATGCCCATCAACTAGAGCTGCTGTTGTATGAATAACTATCTCAACATTTCCATTACTGTGTCCTGTTATCTTCTTGACCAAACTAGGATAGCAAGATGAGTGAGGAAACTGAGGCCCATAGATGTCCAGGTTCACACCTTTAATCTGTAAGTGAACTAGAACCTAGGTTTCTTATCTCTCAGTCAGAAATAATCTTTGACTAAAGGTGTCTCCACAGATAGTGAAAGATGCCTTCCTGGAGAAAGAAGGGTGATGCTAATTAGCCAAAGGTGTTTAGGAAATGCAGCTTTCGCTACCATTTCAGAAATAAAATGTACATTTTGCATATGAAATTCTCTCCTAAATCCCGCTGTAAATTTTTAAGAGTTGGTTTTACCCACAAATTCTGTACATTTTAATCACAGGTTTTTTTGTGTTTTCTTTAAACACCTATTAATTTCCAGAGGCACTAGTATTTCTCCAAACCCATTTTAAGTAATACCTCTCAAAGCAATTCATTTTTCTTTTTTTTTTTTGTGGTACGCGGGCCTGTCACTGCTGCGGCCTCTCCTGTCGCGGAGCACAGGCTCCGGACGCGCAGGCCCAGCGGCCACGGCCCACGGGCCCAGCCGCTCCGCGGCACGTGGGATCCTCCCGGACCGGGGCACGAACCCGCGTCCCCCGCATCAGCAGGCGGACCCTCTACCACCGCGCCACCAGGGAAGCCCTCAAAGCAATTCAGAGGGAGTTCCGGGAATGCTTCTTATTAATAATAACGGTATAAATAATAATGATAGTAATTGCCTTTTATTGGCATTTCGTGTTCATACTATCTCACCTTGGGATACTACCATATCTTCACAACAGGTCTCTCCCATCCCCAATTCTTCCTGTCTGATTGATTCTCTGAGCTCCTACTATATTTGCCTTCCCTAAGCACCCTTTCACTGAGCCCTCCTCCCGCTCTATCATCACCACGACACACACTATTCTCAGTATAAAATCCAACTTCTCAGCATGGCGTTTCAGTCTTTCTCTCCAGGTCCTTTGGCCACTGCTCTCCAAGGTAAGCCCTTCGGTTGAAACAACTGGCTTCTTTTCTGATCCTCAAACAGGGCACACACTTCCTCACTTCTCCCTCCTTTTTCTCCCCTCTTTCCATTTCTGCAGTTGTGTTTTCAATAGATCACAGGTTCCTTTGAGAGCAGAGGCTGTGATCTGCTCATCATCATTTCCTTCACAGAGCCTGGCCCCAGGTCTTACACCAGGGATCTTGTAGCTTCAGCTGTCCACCTGCACTGCCTTCACTCCTGTCTTATGTCTCTCAAACATGAACGTCCACAACCAGGGTCACATCTGACCTGTGGTTTTATTTTTAAACTTTAACTATGGTGACAAAGTATTATTATTATAAAAGTAAGAAATATGTGAAATAATTGCATTTGAGGAAAAAAACCAATGTCTACTTTAATTCTGTCTTTAAATAAAAATGGAAAGTCTAGACCTTCAAGCTCAAGTTTGTATGTTGGTTGAAAGAGTAGCTTTAACTGATCATGAGCTTGTGTCAAGTACATACTCTGCCTTCCAGGTAGTTACATCTCTACCTTGTTACAGACATAACTGTTTGCAGAGGGATCCGTGAATATGAAGGCAGAGAGGATGAGATGGGACAGACAGTCTACAGTCAAAAGATCTGGCTTTGGGTTCCAGTTTTAAGGCTGACTCCTGAGTGACCTTGGGAAAAGCCACTTACTCTCCCTGGGCAGCATTTCCCTTGGCTGTAAAATAATAAATCTAATATTTAAACTCAGAGGGTTATTGTGGGAATTAACTGTGGTAATTGCTAGAAAATGCCTTGTAAATTATAAAGGGCTCTTCAAATGTCAGTTATTATTAAGGTAACATTCTGGGAATCTCCAGGGTTTTTTTGTCATTTTTTTTGCATCAGGCAATACTAGAGATATTTCCAACTACCCTTGAATAATTTCTATCATGAAACGTGGTTCTCTTAGGTCTGTATGAATGCTCCATGTTCCGGTTCTAACTCTGCTCATATTTAGATGCAGCAGAGTCAACTTCTTAACCAAAAATTATTTTCTTTATTGTTTGAAGACTGCTGTTCAAACTTTTGTTAGTGACCCAATGAAGTATTATGGCTAAACTTGCCATTTTAGATGCTGATTCCAAGCTTGAACTTCCAACTACACACACACACACACACACACACACACACACACACACCATCAGGTTTATTTTCCTTTCTCCTTCCTTCCTTCTATCCCTCCTATCTTTCTCTTCCATCCTTCTTCCTTTTTTCTTTCCTCCAGTGAGAGTCTAGAAATATTCACATCAGAAAATGCCACGTGAATCTTTGACCAGAGTGACTATATTTTATTTCTCCCCTGCCTGAGTCTGCTTGAAATGCTTGTAAAGCCTCACCATTTTCCCCAGAGCATTCAGATAGTCTCTAGTAGGCGAAATGGACCTAACTGTGTCTTATTTACCAGTTAGGTCCCAGAGCAGACTATAAAGTTAATGCATAATCTACTATGCAGGATACTCGATTACTGAAGGACATTCCCCAGGCATTCCATGGCCTATAGGGGCAATACATTTTCTATGATATGAAGGGAATTATTGACTCACTGGACCAGAACTCTCTCGGAGTCCATGTAAAGACCCTTATTTCCACAATGGATTGAAAAGCCAGCAGACTCTGGTTTCCTGCATATTCACAGTTTGTAGATTATTGATCTGATAATTAATCAACTCAGCATCCTCTGGGTGTCCTTAGCTCAATGTACGTGCAAAACCCCTTCATGAGTCCTGAGTCGCAGAACACCCTAAATCAGCACCTTCACAGCAGCTGCCTATGGTGCTCAGCTGCTCAAATTATTTTTGTCTTTAAAGTGTAGTATTTCAGCCTTCCTTAAAACATACAAGGTCAGGGAAAGTAATACCCCCTAGGAAATAAGTGAATTGCCATAGACATATAATTATAAATAAGAAAGGCCTATAAAAATACAATCATAGAATTTTCAAGCTGAAATAAAATGTAATAAAATTGTTTACAATTTATTGCACATTAAGGCTAGCCTTGGAGGATTACAGATAAGAGTTCTTTTTAAAATTAAGTATGTGTGTATGTGTGTGCCTGTACTGATTTCTTTCCTGAAGGATGATTGTTGAAACTTGTTTAATTGAAGGCTCTTATGTCACAGCCTCTCATGAAAATGTGTTCTCCAGTGCCTAATATAAGCCACAAAGAGCTACATGGAATATTTTGTGGGGAAGGTCAGAACTTGATCTCCTCCCCATCTGGCCTGTTAGGAATTGTCTTCTATATTTCAATATAAAGATCAATTCTTTTTCAAATGATCACTCTCTCCCATATGCAGATGAAACAACACATTTTGCTCCTATATTTCCATGGTCTTTCTGTCCCTACCAGCCTCTCCCAATTATCTTTCCACCTCATACTCTAATGACAGTCCTTCTGTTCCAAGAAGAACTCTGAATCAGAACCCGTGCTCTGAACCATGGTTCTTCCTCCCACCCTCTTCTCCCCTGGGAAGTCCCCTCTCTCTCCCCATGTTCCCGTCTTCTTGCACTGGAGTGGAGGAGTTCTATAGCAGATTCCTTTGCTGAGATCTCAAGGATTCACTTATATGAAGTGCTCGCTTTAATATTTGTTAAATAAAATAATGTATGGGTCCAGCCGGGAATCCACGCTATAAGGCCTTGCCCTCTGATGTGTTCCATGTTCCATTGTATCTTCAAGTTTTTAATATGTGAAGAATTAAAAAGATCTATAAACTCACAGAGTTGGTTTTCTAGTGCTAGGATTTTAGCTTCAGTGCAAGCAGTGAGATCTTAGTCCTGTGTCTTTGAATGGCACCAACTCAATCTATTTTTCCATCAAGGGCTCATAAGAACCAGGAAGGCAGTGATGACCTTTTCTCTACTTCTGTGTTTAACCCCCAAGGCCCTCATTATATTGCTCTGTTCAACAAATGCCGATGCCCAGCTCTTTCTGCTCCTTCCATCTCCAGATAATTTAGAGTTGACTATAATAAACTGTTTTGCAACTTACTGCATGAGGTTGTTAAAAATCCTCTGTCAGGCAATTGATAAAAGAACATTCCAGCCTATCCTTCACATCCACTGGCTCCAAGTTTATGCAACTTATACTTGTGTACATCATAACTAAACCACACTTAGCTTGTTGATGTGAGGATATCACCCATTAGCAGAAGAATGGTAATGCTATCCTCTGGTCCTCCAAGCTGCTTGACAGCTGGTGCCACCAGGGGACGTTCCAGGCCCCCCTGCCGCTAGGATGCTGGAGGGACTGGATCTTGAGATGGAGTTGTCTCCATGCCCAGCACCAAATAGCAGCCCCCAGTTCTTGCCTAGTTTTATATCATGATCAGGGCCATAATTGTGCCTCAATACCTCAATACCTATATTTCATATCTCGGTGGTCTTAGCAAAGCTCGGGGAGCTGCTACCCAAGACAGGTATCTCCTTCTCTCAGCAAACCACCACTTACTTCTCATTTCTCCTCACCTCATAACATTTTCTCCTCGTGAAAAATTAGTATATGTGGAATGTAAGACAGAGGGAGTTTCCGGTAAGTAATTAGGTAGTTGCCTTACTGGTAAAGGTGTTTTAAAACCTCAAGTAGAGGTTTAAAAATTGGAAGTAATGGGCTTCCCTGGTGGCGCAGTGGTTGAGAGTCCACCTGCCGATGCAGAGGACACGGATTGGTACCCCGCTCCGGGAGGATCCCCCATGCCGCAGAGCGGCTGGGCCCGTGAGCCATGGCCACTGGGCCTGCGCGTCCGGAACCTGTGCTCCGCGACAGGAGAGGCCGCAGCAGTGAGAGGCCCGCGTACCACAAAAAAAAAAAAAACACACACAAAAAAAATTGGAAGTAGCTTTTAATTGATGCAAATGTATTGATTGAATTTGGCTTACTGATATAAAATTATGGCTTATATGTCCAATAAAATTTCCCTTGACATCAGCCAGTTAATCTGAATATAAGGCAATGATTTGTTGATTATCTTTCTTGTATTGGGAAGACAAATTCGCATTTGGATTTTTAGGCATAATAAAGTTATAATACTTGCCCTACTCTAGAGAGACAAAATAAGAATGCACATTTACCACCATTGCTTTCAAATCCACCCTTATACAAAACCTAAACCCACCACTGTGCAATGCCCTCAGGGGTCTTCAAACCCCAACCCTCCATCATACCTATCAAAAGTCTCCACAGTCAACAGGGAGCAGCACATGTCAGCCCTGCAATCACACCCCGTGAAGGTAGAGCAAACCATCAAACCAAAAGCTTTCCATTCTACAGCCATTCAGAGAACTTGAATAATTAGAATAGATTTTGGAACTTCCTCCCATGTGCACAGATAAAGCTGTAAATATGCCCTCTTGCTCTACTGATGGGAGCCTCTGGAGGCTGATATTCATCTGTCCCAAATAAACTCGTTTGAACTCTTGGGGGATTCCCTTTAGCTTTTTCATTACCACTCTGGAATAATATGCAAATAATTAGGTGACAGCATTCCCTTTGAACATTATTAAATAGACAACAATTATCATAGTATATTCCATGTACATACAAGTCCCTTCAGAGTAATGCATATTCTCAACCCCAACCAAAAAAAAAAAAAAAAGGAAAAGAAAAAGAATAACATTCACTCTTCAAGCGCTGTAAAACCAACTCTCAGATTGTGGCACTAAACACTCACAGCTCTGGCATCTACACAGGCTGGCTGGAGAATTCATGCACTATGGTGTTTGACACACTCATTCTCTCAGGTGAAATACAGTGGGCAAAACTGCATAATTTATTAGGCTTATACAGCAAGACTCAATAACTAGATCATCTCCTTGTACAAGGCTACATTTCATGATGATCTTTTTAATGCTGTAATCTACATTGAGGTTGGAATTGAGGCATGGAGGGGGGGTTGAAAGTAAACTAATTGGGTGATGCTGTACATGAAATAACAGCTATATTATTCCATACCATCAAAAGTAGGATCCTATCCTATCCTCAAAAGTCTTTCAAATCATCTATATTATTAGCTAACAAGTACCTAAAATATTTTAATAGCAGGAAAGCGATTATACATTTATTAATACACATATATATATATACATGTGTATACAATGTTGCATTTTTATTTTGATAGGTGGGGAGGAAAAGAAAAAGAAGACTTGAAGCCAGTAATTTCCTCCATGAACAGGTAGAAAAGAATTTCCAAATCTTGGCAAGAGAAGACAAAGTCAGAAAAAGAGATATGCCTTACCTCACAGTTCCTCCTGAGGCTTGAAATGATGGTTTTGTGAAAAGTAGCCAATGTCACCAAAGAGACAACTTGGAATAAGAATTTGGGATCCTTCTCAGGTGATCAAGGCAAAGAAGGCTACCAACATGGAGGACACAGGGTGTCCAGGTGTTTGCTAACCTGTCTCACTTGGTCCTTCCTCACTCTTTATCAGCAACTGAGCACTAAAGTGGGTCCGTCATTCTAGGAGATTTGCTTTTGAAGTGCCTCCCCTCGGACTGTGCTCACTGGCATCCTGTTCTCCTTCAATGGTCAAGTGATGCATGAGGATAGGGTTGTTTTCCCATTGGAGAATTTTCTTCTTCTTAAGTAGCAAGACAACACATCTCAGGGGCCCCAGAGAAAACCATTGGAAGATCATTCTTCCTGTGGCCTATCTGGTTCTGCTTGGCCTCCCCTCTGCCACATTGTTTCCTCCTTTTTTTTCTTTACACATTACTGAGAAGTTAAATTTTTACAAATCTTGTATTCATAAGACATTTTTGTCTTTGAGCTGATGGAAGATAAGGAGGGCTCATACACCTGGCCTTCCCAGGATGGAAAACTCCATTTGAGAAACTAATTTGCCATCTTGAAGGTTGGTACATCATCATACTTTGCCATGAAATTCATGTGGGAGAAGCAGGTTCAAAGAAAAGTTCATGAGAAACCCTTCCCATAGGATCTGGTCCCTTTCTCTTTGAGAGAGGACCAGACCAAAGTCAAGTTCCATCACTGGTTATTTCTGAACTGAAGCAACTTACAACTCAAGTGCCTAGAACTCCAGTTTTCATCATCCTCATTTCATTCTCCTCCTCTTCATTGTCATTATTACAAAAAGAAACAAAATAAATTTTTATTCTCCAATATCGAGTAGAATAATTTGCCTTAAGCATTGGGTGAAAACTAAGGCTCACTCATATTCACTGTTTCCTTTGAACATTACATAACTGGACCCTAGATTTTCCTGAAATCTTAGATTTTATTCTGAAAACCTTACATTAGCTATTAATTTATCCTAAGGATCAACTCCCTTTAAGCCTCAATATGTATCCCTTTCTTTTAGAAATGGAACTGTTTTTCCAAAGGCACAGCATGCTCTCCTTTGGGCTTTTGCTATATCTATAGCAACCACTCTGTTGGGGTACCTTAAAAATAAAACTGGGCTTTGGAGTCTGGGCACATATAAAAAGATACATTACAATAATAAACATTTTAGTTTCTTTGTTTAAACCAGTAATAACAGCTTTTAGTAACTGCTGACGTCTTGCCCTTCGTTCTGATTAAAGAAAAGAGATTCTAGTTCTTAAAATTTAGTGTATTTCCAGGGTAATTTACTCTTGCATTTAAGAAATCTTCATTTGATAGTTCAATATTAGACCCATGTTTAGAAGACATGTGTGGTCTCTATTGGCAATTATAGGTGAAATTCTTTGTTATCTTTGTAGACTTTCCTAATTTTCTCCAGGAGTTATACATCCCCATTTTGAAAGTCATCCCTTTCAAAGAAATCTAATGGCCTTGTGAGACCATTCACTTTAATCTCAGCATTCCTGTGAGACTGACAGGAGGAAAAGTACCAAATATTTTATAAGTGGGATGAATAAAGAAAATAATGTCTAGTCATGTTGGATTCAATGCAACTCTTTCTTTTAGTCAATAATCTCCTTTCTAAAAGGAACCAGGGCTCCTTGGAGAAAACAGCTGATTCTAGGACTGGGGCAGTAAATACACAAGATAAGCTTAGAGAATTTTGCAGCACCAAAAATATAGAAAAGTGTTTAAATACATAACATATACACACAGACAATGTACACATAGATGGTGGGCACGTCAAAGGTACACAAGAGAGGAGAGCTCCCAATGGCCAAAGCTGGAATAATTTGGACAACAAAATGAATAAAGTAGAAAAATATAATAAATATCCATAAGTCTGCAGGGGAGGAAAAGCTTCCTTCTGTTTTCTTAGGTTCTGCAGCTAGTGCTAAGAATTAAACTAGCAGAAGATATATTAACAGGAGAAACACATATAAATTCTATTAAATATCTTTATGTGTACATGGGAGTCTTCAGAAGGAAAATGAAGACCTGAAAAAGCTGTTAGGCACAAAAACTTATATATTGTTTTGAACAAAGAATGATAAATTGTGGGGAATGTGAAAAGACAAAGGGTTGGAATAGGGGCAGCAAATCATGGCATGGTGACTAGGAAATGGAGAAAACTAATGGAAGATATGGGTCATTTTGGAAGGTTTGTTTGTATAGGTCCATTTCAGAGTTGATTCCCAGTTTCTGGTGATAACAATGTGTTTCTCCTCCTGGTACAGAGAAGGTACCTTTCTCATGGGACATTTTAAGACCTGGTTTTAGGTAAAAAAGGGGAGGTCAGAGAGCCCTTCTTGCATCTGCTGTTTCTCAAGTGCCATTAGCTCAAAATAATCAACAGGCCAAAGTGGCATAATATGAAGTGGCATGTTCTGAACCCCTTCATACTAAGTAAGTTAATAAATGAATACATAAATGAATAGAATAGACAAATCACCTATGCAGAACAATTCCATACAACTTATGTAGATAGTCAGCCCCTTAGAAGGTAGAACGTGACTCTACACTCTTTAAGTGTTTGCTGCTCATAGTGTATGTCCTCTTGGGGCATGAATAAGAGTTCATGAACAAGGTATGAACAAGAGACAAAGAGTAATTTTCCAGTTGATAAATCTTACAAATATTACCTCAGACATCAAAAATGATGTCATCTTGATTGCATGTATCCTTGATATGAAGTGATGATAATGACATGTTACCTCTGTGTTCTTCCTCCAAAAAGCCACAATCCCACTCTAATCATGAGAAAAACATCAGACAAATTCCAATTGAGAGACATTCTACAACGTACCCAACCAGTAGCCCTCAAAACTGTCAAGGTCATCAAAAATATAAAGTCTGACTTTCTGTCACAGGGAAGAGGAGCCTACAGAGACATGATAACTAAATGTAATGTGGTGTTCTGGATTGTATCCTAGAGAAGAGAAAGGTAAAAACTAAGGAAATCTGAATAAAAGTATAATGATAGATCAATGTTGGTTCATTAATTGTGACAAATGTACCATAGTGATATTAAATGTTAATAATAGGGGGAAATAGGTGTACGGTATATGGGAACTGTATCTTTGCAATTTTTCTATGAATCTAAAACTCTTCTAAAAATAAAAAGTTTATTTCTTTAAAAAATAATCTACTTACTACTTCCCAGGCACTTAATTGCATGGACACATTGGTATTCAAAAAATGTTTGTTGAGTATATGAAAATAAAATTTGTTCCTTAGTATCTGTAAGTTTACCATAGTGCATCACCTTCCATTGAAGAGTTCTTCTTTTATTTAATACCATAAAATGACTTTGAGGGTGGAAAAGGAATATGAAAAAAGTAAATTCTATGGTGGAGAACTCAGAAATAATTTCTTAGCAATGTAAGTATATATTGACATCGCTCACAATTTCCATCAGAGTAGAAATGTTAATGACACTTTTTGTTTTCAAAATACTTTCACATTTATTTGCAATGTTGATTCCTGCAATAATGATTGATAGAGGCAAGGTAGGTATTACTCTCTGCATTTTGAACATCAAAAATCTTTAGGCAAAGAGACAATGTACGATATGTTTAAGGTGGAGAAGAGCTTTATAATCTACATATTAGCAATAATTCTGGGCAAGCTGGCTCACTTTTCTGGGGTTAAGTTTCCATGTCTGAAAAATGAAGGAAATTTCCATGGTAGAGGAAAGTTCCTGTGTAATACACACTCCCTTCAACTCCAAACACACAGAATAAAATAAATTTATTTATTTAAAAAGAAACACAGAACTGTACTAAATATTAAGAAAAAAGAAATCCAAGCCCCCAAAAAAGAAAGGAAATTACAGATATAAGCAGATGCTGCAATCTCATGGTCACCAAGGGGATGAGACTAGCTGTGTGTGGATAATACTCAAATCGGAATGTGTGGGCTCCAAACTGAGATAAGACTGTGATAGAAATTGGAATACCCCCTCTTGTCTTCCCAGGTGGCTTCTAGAAACATGATAATTTCCAAAAGCCTACTGCCAAAGTCAAGATTCTCACATGAGCCTGATTCCCAGGCTGTTACAGGTACTGGCATTGAGAGTAGACCTGAGCTGCTGACATCAGGCCTCCTGTGGATCCAGACCCCAAGAGGCATGGGCTGAGGCAATCATAAGATGGACTCCAAGAAAGGGGTGCAGGAGGGAACTCTTCAAGAGATGATTGAAACCAAAAAAATGGAAGAATTCTCATTCCAGGAAAAAGACATAATGAAAAAAATCTAAAAATATCTTTAAAAATCAATATCCTTGAAATTATCAAAGGAATAAGACAGGAGTATGGGAAACTCAAGAGTGGGTTAAATATTAGGCTAACATAACCAAAGAAATTGCAAAATGAAAGACAAAATTGAGGAAATTTCCTAGTATGGAAACAAAGAGATAAGTGATAGTAAATAAAAGAGAAATTGACCTGGAGGCTGAGAAGTATCAATATACGTCTAACAAGAATTTCAGAAGAAAAATATAAAGAATGAGGGAAAAGGTCTAAAAGAGTTAAATAATGGCTGAAAATTTCCTAAAATTAGAAAGACAAGAGTCTTCAAATTAGGGGGACCCATGATGTACACAGCAGGAGAAATTAAAAAAATACATCCACACATAGACTGAAAAACCAACTAGAGGAGAAAATTACCTAAAAAGAACAGCATCTGGTTGACAGCTCATTTTTTAATTAATAAAAGAATTCATTCAAAGTGCCATGGGAAAATAATTGTGAATACACAATGTTATGCCTTCAAGAGTAAGTGTAAAACGAAGACATCTTTAGACATTTAAGGACTAAGTTTATTACTATCAGATCCTCACTGCAAGAATTATTAAAGCCTATAATTTGTCAAAAAGAATAGTAAATTCAGAACTAAGGTGTGGGATTCAAGAAAGTTGGTGAGCAAAGAAATTGAATATAGTGATGATAAAAATAAATAGATATTTACTATAAGTAATAAAGAAGATATGTTTCTTTTGGATTTAAAACATGTTGGAATTAAAATTCTAGATAGCAATAACATGAAAACTGGGAGTGACGAGATCTAAGGAGTATGAGGTACACTAAGATCCTTTATGTACACTTTGTTAGAAAATTAATAATAGAATATGTATATTGAAAATTTGAAGGCCACCACTAAAAGAACAGAAATAAAATGTGTAACTTGCCAACTAGTGTATGAGGGAAAAGAGCATAACAAAGAAAATTATATCAATCCAATAGAGACTGCTAATAAAGGGGAACAAAGAAGTAAACCAAAAATATCATAATGAGAACATGCAAAATAAGGTGGCAGAAATAAATCCAAATGTATATGCAGAAGCAAGTTCCAGAATAATACTTTGTATATAACATTGATACCTATTATGTAAAATTTTCAAGTCTCATAAAATAATTTTAATGCACATGCACATACACATAATCAACTCTACCGAATGTTTTAAACAGACAAAGAATCAAACTCATGATAGTGGTTGCATATTGGGTGAGGGGTCCAAGAAGACTCCCTTCTATAATATATTAATTATTTGTATATTAAAAAGAGATAATACAAATATAGGAAATTTTCAGGTTTAATTAGAAATGATGGAAACCCAAGTATTATTTGATTTTTCTTTATATGCCTTATGTTTTTCTACTTTCTTTTTTTACAAAAAGTGTTTGGGCTAGGTTATTCCTTCTAAGTCTAATAATGTGTATATCTCTGTATTATCTCAAAGCACCCAGGCAGCTACAGGTGGAATCAAGACTAGCACCAAGGTTTCTTAATTTCAAGTCCTTGGTTCTTTCCTTTACACCAATATTCTAAATGTTCTAGTTATAATCAATTTTAGCTGCTCTCTTGGGTCCTTAGAGATGACTTTTGAAAGTTCGTACAGGTTTTGGTTTTTCATTACTTTTTCTTCTGCTTTCAATGCCTAGGTTGGCACCAATTTACCCTGGAGAGGTTCTTGTGAGCCTTAATTGAGGACCACAAAAGATAGCAAGATATTTAAGTGAGTATCTCTGAATAATTTCCCCAAGCAGATCACTCTGTGGAATTTCATTTTCAACATGAATGGTCACACTTCAAGCAATGAATGAGATGCATTGTTCAGGGGAAATGACCCACTCGATTCTGTAGTGCTGCTCAACAGTCCCAGTGCAACTGAACGGTTCGTCAGCATTTTCATTATAAACCCATCAGAGGGATGTAAGTGCCCAGAGGCTGCCTCCAAAATCAATTTGCTGAGTCACTGCTGAGAAGGACCCACAAGACTGTCACAAACATAAACACCAACCTCTTCCAGGATGCCTTTCCTGACTATACTGGTCCTCACCCTGACCTCCTTATGACCCTGAATTTTTTCCTTGTTTATGGAGCCTGTTAGCTTGATTATTATTGGTTCATATCGATAGTATTTTACTTTTTTTACTGGGTCACAATTTTTCTCTACAACTGGACAAAATCTGAGGGTAGGTGGTAGGTCTTTTGTTTATCATGTTTACAGAACCAAGTTACTGTGCATGCCACAGGTTTTAGGGGTAGGATAGCTGAATGAGAAAGGTAATCAATAATCTAATACATGATCACACATTTAAATATAATGAAAACTCTCTGTCATGGCATTGGACTCACTCCCAGATTAGAGAACTAGTTGGAGCACATAATAGGCCATTATTTGTTTTCTGGAGTGGGTACATGATGGAGGACAAAACCTGTGTGACACATTCAAATTCATGAACTAATATCTTCTGACTCTGGAATGCCCTACATTTCCCTCTGGGTGTCTAAAGCCTATCTTTCATGATTAGTCCGAGCCTACCAGAGAAGGCCCCTCCATTTGCTCATCCCTTCTCTGTTGCCTCTGAACTCCTTTTGTACTTATGTTATGTGCAGCTTAGCCCTTATTTATATGTTGTTTTGGCCTGTGATTTATTTAGGGGATATTAGGTTCTGTTTGCCAAGTAAATAGGAGAGCCTCCTGAGAGCAGCTTCTTGTTTCAGGGCCTGAAACACAGTTTAAGAACAGTGCTGACAACTTACAAGGCACTAGAGAATTAACTACATGTTTCTTGATTGCTGTGTGGCAAGTCATATGGCTCAGACTCCTCTGTGGGGAGAAGATACCAGCTCCACTCCTCTGGATCAAGCAGAGTGAGTTGGGGCCCAGAGCACCCTCAGACTGTCTATAGCCATACTTCTCCACTGTTCTGCAAAGGTAGCAGTCAGCTTTAAGAGATATTGCTCAAAATTACCTTAAGGTTGACAAACTCAAAGCAGATTTTGACTTAGAGGGAGAACCTAAAGGACTATCAGCAACAGCTGTAAACCTTCCCTTACTAAGTAGTGTCTCCTGCACTTCAGAGAATCACAGCTTTGTAGAGTGAAAGTCCTTTAGCTCAGGAGCTTCAAAGTTCTTTAACTGCTACAAAATCTACAAGAAAACCTCCATTTTACATTGCAACATAGTATATACATGTGATTGAATGAGAGAGGAAGAGAATGAGAATGAAACAAGTTTCTGGAAACTCTATTGTATGTGGTTCAATTAATATTGCATATCCTGTCTTCTCTTATTCTATCCCATCCTATGCTATTTTATTCCATTCTAATTCATTTTTAATGTTGAAATGATGGCTATATTGAATTTATGACTCTAATATATAAATTACTTTTCCACATTCCAAATAGGAATTTCTTATTCCCATATAATTCAGTACCTGCTTCAGCCTTTTTAGCAACCCTTTGATCAGTAAAAAGTTCTTTGGAATATTTGATAAGATCCTCTATCTCTGTAACTTCTGTGCCCAGATGTGTTTTAGAGCTTTTCCTGTTGTCCTGGATTGTGGCAAAGGCCAAAGTCCCTGCTCACTGTGAACAGTTGCAGCTTCCCTTCAGGGCTTTCTGAGAGGCCACAGATGGCTCCCGCTCAATAAACCCCACCTCCTCTTCCCATCCCCAGTCTCAATAGGAAGAGGAATGAAATTTCAAATTAAAACTTTAAAAGAATGACTTAAAATAGCATCAAGAACATAAAATATTGTGGGGAAATTTGACAAAATATGTGCAAAATTTACACATTGAAACTGTAAAATATTACTGAGAGAAATTTTAAAAGGCTTAAATAAATGTGTTCTTGGGGTAGATGTCAATTTCCTCAAATTCATCTCTAGATTCAATGCAATTGCAATCAAAATCTCACTAGCACTTTTGTAGAAATTTACAAACTGATTCTAAAATTCCTCTGAAAATACAGAGAACCTACAAGAACCAAGACAACTTTGAAAAACAACAAAGCTGGATGGCTAACACTACCTGATTTTAAGACTTACTATAAAGCTACAGTAATTAAAACAGTGTACTATTGGCATAAAGATAGACACATATACCATTGAATAGAAAAGAGAGTCCAGACATAAATTGCCACATATACGGACAACTTATTTTCTTCAAAGCTGCAAAATTCAGTGAAATTCAGAAAGACAATCTTTCCTACAAAAGATGCTGGATATGCATATATGTAAAAGTGAACTTGAATACATACTCATATCATATGCAAATATTAACTCAAAGTGAATCATAGACTAAATGTAAATCCTAAAAGAATAAAACTTCTAGAAGAAAACTGGAGAAAAACTTTGTGTTCCTGAGTTAGGTAACAATTTCTTAGATATGACATTGAAAACATGATCCATAAAAGAAGAAATTAATAAATTGGACTTTCTCGAAATTGAAAGTGTTTGCAAAAGACACTGTTAAGAAAATGTTAAGAGAATTTTTTTACTGAAAAAATATCAACAAAACACTACCGTTTAAGTTGCACTTCTATTTTACTTGCTTTTTGAAAGGCCCACAAATGGGTCACTACCCATTTGAAAACACAAGTCCCAGACAGGATCTAAATATGGACAAATTATACATCATAAAGGACTTTTATCCAGAATATATAAATAACTCTCAAAATGTAAAAATAAGAAAACAAGCAACCCAATACAAATATGAGCAAAACATTTCAACAGATATTTGACCAAAGAAGATTAAAAATTTTTAAATAAGCACATGAAAAGAGGCTCATTAGGGAAAGGAAAATAAAAACTGCATTCAGATACCACTATAAACCTCTTAGAAAGGCTAAAATTTAAAAGACTGACCATATCCAGTGTTGACAGATGTGGGGGAGTTAAAAGTTGTATACATTCCTGTGAGGATGGAAGACGATACAAGCAATTTTGAAGAGTTTAGTGTTGCTTAGAAAGTTAAACAATACCTACTATATGACCCAGCCATCCCAATCCTAATTATTCACCCAATGGAAATAAAAACATATGTTTACAGCCAAGATTTGTACATGGATGCTCATAGCAGCTTTATATATGATAGCCAAGAACTGGAAACAACCCATGTATCTATCAACAAAATAATGGATAAACAGATTGTGGTATATCCATACGATGCCATAAAACGGAATGGAGTTTTGATACACACAATAGCATAGATGACTCTCAACATAATTATGTTGAGTATGTTAAAGGAGCTAGAAGAAAAGAGTTACATACGCTGTAATTCTATTTACAAAAAATAACAGGATATATAAATAAATGCATAGTGCAAAGTATGAGTGAGACCATGGGTCAGGCACCAGAGGTGGGGTGACAGAGGGCAACAGTGCTGAGCATGACTCCAAACAGGTCACAGCCTCTGCCTACAAGGAGCTTGGTCTACTGGGGGAAGGGATTGGGATCAGACAGGAATCTGGTTAGAATGTGACTTAGAGAGACATAAGCCAAGGGGAGGGAGGCTCAGAGGAGATGAAGCTTGCTGCCAGTTGGGAGAACAGGGGCTGCCCTCCTGTCTCCCCATTGAGCTGTAAGTCCCTCAGCACAGGGAGGATGTTCTCTTTCTCTGTACCATGTCAATGAAAGCCAAAATGCCCTACCTGGAGCAAGGGAAACAGGACGCATTTCCCTTCTAAGGCCACATGGAAAAGCAAAAAATGCACTTGGTTGTAATACTGGCCCTGCTGTTCTGAGCTATGAGGACTTGGGCAAATTATTTTTTTTTTTGGCGGTACACGGGCCTCTCACTGTTGTGGCCTCTCCCATTGCGGAGCACAGGCTCCGGAAGCGCAGGCTCAGCGGCCATGGCTCACGGGCCCAGCCGCTCCGCGGCATGTGGGATCCTCCCGGACCGGGGCACGAACCCATGTCCCCTGCATCGGCAGGCGGACTCTCAACCACTGCGCCACCAGGGAAGCCCTTGGGCAAATTATTTACCACTTCTGAGCGTCAGTTTTCTCATCTATAAAACTTGAATAATAACAATATCTTCATTTTTGGTTAATAAATTAGATGATACCCTAAGGGTTGTGTGATAATGCCTCTCAGTAGATGCTTTATACAAGCTGGGCTGGCAGGATGAACTTCCTTCGTGCCACAGAATTGGTAGGAAGATGTCTGGTTCTCACTGAGATGCAGGCAATGGGAAGACAATGGCTTTGGAGGAACAGAGGTGTGAAATCTGGTGAACTTTGTGACACTGATACAGCCCATCTTTATCACAAATCGGGCGTTAAACCAGTTGACCAACTTGGTCATTGATTCTGTGGCAGAAACTCCAAAGGGAGTAACCTGAAATGCTGATTCCCAAACCCAGCTGTTTACACTAATAATCTGCAGCAGCTGGTAAAAATGCAGACTATTAGACCAACCCAGAAGTTCTGTTCCATTCAGCATGGGAAGAGGGGAAGGGAAAAAATATTTTTAATTACCTACTTCAGAATTTTAAAGCACCATTTGGAAACTGGTACCCCTTGAGGTCTATTTCAACACAAAGTGCCAATACGCATTTATTTGTCTATCTTGCAAAAAAGGATTTGCAAACTTTTCTAGTTTGATTTCCTGCTTCCCGAAGCAAGATCTAAAGAAAGAGTTTGTACAGAAAATTGTTGTATAAACAAGGAAAATGTTTAGCTGCTGAAGAAAGGTCAACAAATGGTTGCCAGGCAACCTAAAAGCCACTTTGTATGCAAATAATGCTGTTAAACAGGGAATGTGCTAATTACAGGTGATTCTTTTCACACCTGAAAAGTTTTTCCTGATTTTCAAATTCATATTAGAAATCTGTGCTCAGCTTAGGACCCAGGTATCAGCTGTGTTTTGGGGAAACCAGGGCCCTCACCTCAACCTTTATGCTTTTGGGGTTTTTCTGGAGCCAGGCGGTGACACTCCCCAGAGAAATCCTGAGAGATGGGGGGGCTCATCTAAATATGAACTAAGGGGTGGCACTGCCTGCCTACTTACACACACACCCTTGGCTTTCCCTGCATTTGTTAGATTTGTGCTTTTGCCTCCATTCTCATCACTCTAAGCCAAGGCCTTTAGGCCTTCACACCTAGATTAATGGTTTCATTAATGACAATTGTTACCTCTTTTTTTCTGTTGTCGTTTTCTTTATTTATATATTAAATTTTATTTTATTATGGCAGGAGCACAACATGAGAGCTACCCTCTGAACAAATTTTTAAGTGTAAAACACGTGACTGTTGACTATAGAGACGATGTTGTACACAGATGTCTAGAGCTTATTCATCTTTCTTCACTGAGACTTTATGCCTATTGATTAGTAACTCCCCACATCCCCCTCCCTCCAGCCTCTGGGAACCACCATTCCATCTTTGATTCTATGAATTTGACTATTTTAAATATCACATATAAGTGGAGTCATGCTGTATCTCTTTCTGTGGCTGGCTTATTTCACTTAGAGTAAAATGAAAGGACAATTGTTATCTCTTAATGAGAATTTACTAAGGACCAGGCACTGCTTTAAGCATTTCACGTGCTTTTTCTCAACATATACATGAAATATACATGCCTTGCAGACATAGGAAATCAGGTTCAGAGAGGTTAAATAACATGGCCAATGTCTCACAGCTGGTAAGACAACTGAAGTGTAAGTATAACACCTGGGTCTTAGTCATACTGCTCTACTGCCTCATACCTGCAATAACTTCATTTTATGTATTGATGACAGTTTCTCCATAGGCTAAATACTCTTACATTTGGCCTGCAGATTTATTTTCTATCAACAAGAAAGACAACACTTATTGGCACATAAGTAGTGTACCAGGGACACTTCCAAGTGCTTTTGTTCATTATTTCATTCAACTCTCACAAGAACACTATGAGGCAGGTTATATTATTATTGTCATTCAATCTAAAAAGAAACTGAGCCTGAGAGTTTTGCTCAGAGTTACAGAATTCATAATTGTTGAGTCTAGCTTTGAACTCAAGTCGTTCTACTACAAAGCACGAGCTCTTAACTGTCAAGCATACTTCTTGCTTTCTATGATATTTGTCAGTATCTTTTATCACATAACACATCTAGTTTAATCTACTTACTAGTTTCTTATGTAAATCAGCTCTTTCTGCCTCAGAATTATGGGTTGGCTTTTGTCCTGGAAATTGAGTCATAAACTCTAACCCTAAGAGAAAGCATGTAACTGCCTTGTTTGGAACAGAGCTCAAAATACAGAATCATCCAACAGGAGGCCTCGAGGAAGAAGTGTCCCCACTTTTACCTGTTCCTTGACATATTGTCAAAGAGTTCATTCCTCATTTTCCTTTCTTTTGCCATCTGACACAATGTAGTGTCCTGAACTCTCAAGTGTCCAAATAACTTTGATCCCTGGCTCTTATTTGATCTCTTCATTTTGGGGAACTCCCCAAGTCTGGTTGCCCACACACTCCACCCTAGGCAGGATTGACAGGGAAAGGAAGGGATGTTTCAAGTCCTGGTGACAAGGCATATCCTTACTGTGGGGCCAAGAACTGAGGGAGGCTCTAGAACAAAGACCATAGTCAAATTCTAGGCAATTCTTAGCAGCAGGAAAATTTGGGAGAAGGTGAAAGTAAAGATGTTTCAGTAGGCAAGGATTTGTATCTGGAAGGCCCTATGATAGGCATACTAGTCCAGGGTCTATGACAACAAGTAGCTGGAATACAGGGACAAGAGCAGGAAGTTCTAGGAACACAGAAGATTATAGTCCTAGAGGACCCCAGCTTGCCGATAGGTTACCAAAGCAGAGAATTAGACATAAGTGGAAAAGATGATAACATAATTACAAGACATAGGACATAAGTTAGATCAGGATCAGTGGCCAGTATGAATTAGTGATAGCCATAATTGAGCAGGTGCCCAAAGATTCTGTAAATTCTCACCTGTGGGCATTGGAAGAATGGGAAATAGGGGAATAAGGCAAGATATAACACTACTTTTGGTTGCCTACTAAATTTTACATTTCTTATACCTCCTTCAAATTATATCCTTGGTCTACCAACACTGACTCCATCTTCCATCATCTCCAACTCAACCATTATGTCTGTTCTATAAGAACCTCTAGATTGTAGCCACACCAAAATATTTAATTTGTAATACCGTCTAACTTATACCTTCCCAACAGGGAAGATTAACATCTCCAGGATATGTATGCATCTTATAAACTTTGACATAAGTCTCACCTGTCCACGGAGACTACTCTGAAGATTCACTTGGCATAAGAAGAAGCAAGCCTGGAAGGCAGTGACTGCCTATGGCACAGGCCTGTCCTTGATGAGTTGGGAGATACCCCCTATCAGCAGTGATAGGACACTTCCTATAGTAGCCACAGATGCCCTCAAGTCTCAATGCAACATAGGAAAAAATGAAGCCTACTCTGTCTCATCGGCCCTTTAGGAAATTTTACTGACTTTATAATACCTGCTGGCATGAAATTATTCCAACTTGACTCAAAAGGACATATTTTCATAAAAATAAACATTTTCAACAACATTAAGGATAAAACCCTCTTATCACCAAAAAACCTAATTTTCTACAAAAAGCAGAGTTTGGGGGAGGAGAGTAGTTATCAGAAAATATGGAAGGAGGGATTTGGAAATTCTACTTTTGTCCTGAGTCATTGATGTTTTTCTGTAGGGGCATTATCAGGTGACCTCATTTTCTTTGGTGCTCTTCGCAACCACCCATTAATGCCAGAAAAGTCCTAGATGATCTAGGGATCTCCCAATGCCCTGGTGCTAAGACTATCTCCTCCCCTGCCTTCAGTAAACAACAATATTGTTTTATCCTAAGAAGAATGTCCTAGGGAATGTAAATCTCAGTTCACAACTTTAGATTCCCAAAATAAATATCATTATTGTTTCACGACTTAATTTAATTCCAGCTGTGAGTCCCATTCTATTTGGGTTGGTGGCAGACAACCTTATTCCATTTGGCATTCCTTCCACCCCTTTCTTCAAAATTATATTTAAAGTTGGGTTGCATATCCTTTTAAACTTTGAGGTTGTCCGTCTACCCAGTCACCACAGAACCATTCCAAATGGTTCTGCTGAAGTTCTTCAGGGCTCATTAAGAGATCTTCAAGGAGAGAGTTGCCTACATTGGGAGGCAATGAATGAGGAGCAGCAAGGAACTGAATGATGTGCCTGGATTTAAAGCACTGAACGACTACATCTCAATCTAATTTGGTGGGAATATTTTGGGGGAAGCCATCTTACATTACCCTCATAATCACTTTGGGCTTATGAACAGGTGAACCTATGAGCAATATTTCTAAATCTAACTGCTCATAATTTTAATCTATACTAATCTCTGTTTTTGGCTTTTGTGCTATTCTAGTCATCAGTCTGTCAAGTCTAACACCAATACCATACTGTTATAATTATTCCCTCATAATTTTAATTTTTTAAAAAATTCCTGGTAGTGGTGTTGAGGAGTTGCCAACAAAGCAGCCACAACCCTAACTGCAGCATGGGAGACACAGCCCCTCTGAACCTCTCAACTTTCCATGACCCTGCACAGAGATCTGCAGGAGCAGCAACAATGGTGGAGTAGAGAGACCCTGAGTTCACTTCCTCTCATGAACACACCAAAATCACAACCATCTGCAGAACAACTCTCAATGAAAAAGACTGGAACCTATCAGAAAATATCTACAACTAAAGACATAAAGAAGGAACCACAACAAGATGGGTAGAAGAGGCAGACTTGTGATATAATCAAATGCAAACCGCCCCCGGGTGGACAATCCACAGACTGAAGAATAATTATATTTCAGAGGTTCTCCCACAGGAATGAGAGTTCTGAGCTCCATATAAGGTACCCCAGCTGGGGGATTTGGCATTGACAGGACAAACCCCCAGAGAATTTGGCTTCAAAGATCAGTGGGGCTTAAGTGCAGGAGCCCCACAGGACTAGGGGAAATAGAGACTTCTCTCTTAAAGGGCACACACAAAATCTCATGTGAAGTGGGACCCAGGGCAAGAGCAGCAATTTGATAGGAGCCTGGGCCAGTCCTACCTGCTGGCTTTGGAGAGTCTCCTGGAGAGTTGGGGGGCTACAGCTTATGCTGGGGACATGGACACTGGTGCAAGACATATTTGGGAACATTCAACCTCGTGAACACTGCTGCTGGTGGCTGCCATCTTGGCTCAATAGCAACAAGACTTGGCCCCAACCAACAGCCTGTAGGCACCAGTGCTGGGATATATCAGGCCAAACAACTAATTGTGTAGGGATATAATCCCACCCATCAACAGACAGGCTGCCTCAAGACTTTCTGAGCCCACAGCCACCTCTAGACATGCCCCAAGACATGGCCCTGTCCACCAGAGGGCCAAGACACAGCTCCACCCACCAGTTGGTAGGCACAGCCCCTTCCCTCCAGGAAGCCTGCACTAGCCTCTAGACCAGCCTCACTCACTAGGGGGCAGACACCAGATGCAAGGAAACTACAATCCTACAGCCTGCAGATCCGGCCCACCAACAGCAGGCCAGACCCTACTCTGGTACCAGCTGGGCACTGGCAATGCTCACTAGCAGGTCAATGTAATCTTCAGGACATTCTGAACTCCATACCTAAGTATGTCAGGAATTCTCTCCTCCCCAACCATCTGATCTGAAACAAGCTCTGGGATCCCTAGGCCCTGCATCCAGACTCCAGGAGCCATCTCTGTCTGCCAGTAGTCCAGCATTTACCCCAGGACCTAGCTTCACCTGCCAGTGGAAGGGCAACAGCCCCAGAGTCTTCAGAACCCCGACTCTGCCCACCAGTGAGCCAGCACTAGCCCTGGGACCCCCTAGGGTTCCACAACAAGCTGCCTCATGACCAGGCCTTAATAAATGGCAGCCAGCGGTATTCACTCAGGGCAGGACCTGGCAACCAACCAGACTAGGGACTAACAAAGCCTAACAGACTGCCTACATAGTCAGTCCATCACAATAGAAGGATCCACACAGCCCTGTTAGGGGGAACCCCTAAAGCTTATAGCTTGGGAGACAAGAGGGGAGTGCACTGCTGGGGCACATAGGATATCTCCTACTTAAGGCCAAGGTTGAGAAATGTACCCATCCTACCACATACATAAAAATACAAATAGCAACTTAGACAACCTGAGATGGAAGAGGAATATGTTCCAGATGAAGGAAAAGATAACCCCCCAGAAGAAGAACTAAGTGAAGTGGAGATAAGCAATTTACCTGAGAAAGAGTTCAGAGCAATGATCATAAGGATGATCAAAGAACTTGGGAGGAGAATGGATACACAGAGTGAGAAGTTAGTCTTTTTAACAGAGAGTTAGAAAATAGAACAACCAAACAGAGGTGAAAAATACAATAACTGAAATGAAGAATACACTAGAAGGAATCAATAGTAAACTAAATGATTCAGAAGAACAGATCAGTGAACTGGAAGACAAAGCAGTGGAAATCACTGTCACTGGACAGAAAAAAAGAATGAAAAGGAATGAGTACAGTTTAAGAGACCTCTGGGACAATGTCAAATACACTAATATTCACATTATAAGGGTCCCAGAAGGAGAAGAAAGAGAGAAAGGGCCTGAGAAAATATTTGAAGACATAGTAGCTGAAAAATTTCCTAACCTGAGAAAGGAAACAGTCACCCAAGTACAGGAAGTGCAGAGTTCCATACAGTAATAACCCAAAGAGGAACACACCAAGATACATTGTAATCAAAATGACAAAAATTAAAAATAAAGAGAGACTATTAAAAGCAGCAAGGGAAAAGAAAGAAATAACATACAAGGGAACTCCCATAAGGCTATCAACTGATTTGAATCAATAATTTTTAAACTCCCAACAAACAAAAGTCCAGCACCAGATGTCTTCACAGGTGATTTCTACCAAACATTTAGAGAAGAGTTAACACCTATCCTTCTGAAACTTTTCCAAAAATTGCAGAAGAAGGAACACTTCTGAACTCATTCTATGAGGCCAGTGTCACCCTGATACCAAAACCAGACAAAGATATCACAAAAAAAGGAAATTACAAGCCAAAAAATGTCTTGGCAATTTTTATTCTTCCAGATAAATTCTAGAATCACTTAAGATTGAATTAACCTGTATATTACAATCAGAACTGTCATATTTCTAATATTTAGTTTTCCTATATATAGAAATTATATATTTCTCATGTGTTGTCATATTTATGCCCTTCAGTTAACATTTTTTACTTTCTTCATGTGACTATAGCACATTTTATACTTGACTACTTTATATGTTTTCGTATTTTTTACTGCTTTATATATTTTTGTGGTTTTGTATTCATTTTAAAAATTGCTTTTTAAGATAATTTCTCTGTGCTTTTACTTAGAATACAGGAAAAATCCTGATTTCTGTATATCTTTTCTGTATTATCAAATATTTTTGTTGGCTTTGGTGGTTTTAGGTTACTTTTCTTGCTAAATACTTTCCATTGTTTTTCTATGCTCTGGTACAAGAGAATTTTCTATTTTTTCAAAGTTTGAAATAACATGTTTTGAATCAGCTGAAGTATTTGAGGACTATTTTTCAATTATTTTTCTTCTCTATAAATCAATGTGCAAAGGTGTAACTTTCCAAGAAAACCATCCATTTCTTTGAGAATTTCAAATTTACCTCCATAGGGTGTTATATAGCAGTATGTTTCTTTAAAAGAACTGTGTATCTATGTACTTTTTTTGGCCACAAACCATACATTTTGATAAACACTGCTCTTGATAAAAGCAATTTTTATGGAAATTGCCTGGGTTAAAAAAAATGAATTCTTGGGCTTCCCTGGTGGCACAGTGGTTGAGAATCCACCTGCCAATGCAGGGGACACATGTTCGTGCTCTGGTCCGGGAAGATCCCACATGCCGTGGAGCAGCTGGGCCCGTGAGCCATGGCCGCTGAGCCTGCACGTCCGGAGCCTGCGCTCCGCAACGGGAGAGGCCACAAGAGTGAGAGGCCCGCATACCGGAAAAAAAAAAAAAAAAGAATTCTTATTTAATATATATCAATGCAACCTCATTTATTATTATATTCAAATCTCTCAATTTGTCTACTTTATGCATTAAAGAGTGACAGATATATATTAAAGTGACCTGTTTTGTGCAAATTTCTTTTTATGTTTCTTATGAATTTTAAATTTATTTTGATATTATTAATTGGTATATAAATCTCTGCTTTAGATGACATCTTTTATCATTTAAAAATGACCCTTTGGGGCTTCCCTGGTGGTGCAGTGGTTGAGAGTCCGCCTGCCAATGCAGGGGACACGGGTTCGTACCCTGGTCCGGGAGGATCCCACATGCCGCGGAGCGGCTGGGCCCGTGAGCCATGGCCGCTGAACCTGCGCGTCTGGAGCCTGTGCTGTACTCCGCAATGGGAGAGGCCACAACAGTGAGAGGCCCGCGTACTGAAAAAACAAAACAAACAAACAAAAAACACCCTTTGTCTTACTTTGTACAATTTTTATTTTACTTTACTTAAAATTAATATTGTCACTTGTTCTTATGCTTGAATTTTCTTGTTACAGTTTTTGTTTTTTTAACTTTTTGAGAGCTGTTTTACTTATAAAAAACAGATACTTGAAATTTTACAAATGGAAAGACTTTTATAAAAGAGGCATTAAGATAATTTACATTCACTCTCTGCCTTGTTTGGTCTTTCTTCAGGGTAATTGAAAAGATCATGCAATGACACTTTGAGTGACACTGTCTTCCTCTGAGAAGCCACAGTGCCCACACTATCTACAACTCCTTCCTAAGGCTTTGTGCCGCTGCTGAGCAGAGGTGATAGGACCAGGAATAGGACTAGATGAACAGAAATAGGTAATATAACTGAGTTGGATCAGCCACTTGATCCAAAGAGATTCTATGAAATGGGTGGACTCAAGACCTCAGTAGGCCACCCTATACAGAGTGGTGACCGGGCAGCCCAATCACTCCTTCACTTTTCAAGAATTTGAAAGCAAGACAAACAGAGCGAGTCAGCAGTCAAGAGAGAGGTACAAACCCCTGAGGACACACAGACCATGAGCAGAAGTCCTGAGGAGGAGAGGAGAAGATGAGAGAACGGTTGGTTGGTGGCATCTGGGGATGCTGAGAGGACAGTGGAGGGGCTGCCCTGGGGAACTGGTGTGGGGAGCAGAACACAACCAGGCCAACAGCCGAATGGCGTTCCAGGTCTCCATCAAGCTGGGCTGTTGTCCTGAGCTCCTGGACTTCCCCAGGTCCCCTTCTCACCCTAAGGAACCCAAGAGTATCTGACTTTGCAACCAAAGGGCTCAGATAACACATTACTTCACATTTTCTATTTATTATACTTCTTTGGTCTTTCTTTTATTTTCTGTATTTTACTATGTGGAATATATGTTGCTTGATTTTTTTGTGCTCCAGAGACTTGAAAGGATTATATCCTGTTTTTAAATCTATTTATGAATACCCTTCAATTTTTCAAAAATATCATTTTACTATGTTTTAATTTTCTGTAACTATTAAAATCAAGAATGGATTGTAATCTCGAGTCCTGTCTATACAAAGGAAGAGATTTAACATGGTTGTATTCCCCTGCCTTGACACTACTCTTCTTCCTTTAAAATATAAACTGGGGTTTTTATATAGCTTGTCAATAAATCACTCTTCTTCTTATAATACATATATCATCTTTCAAATTCTTTGACATTTATTTTTAAGCAACCATGTTTACAAAAAATTTTTAGTTTTAGTTCTGTGTCTAAGTGGATGATTTCAATGTTTATTTCTCAATCTTTTATGCCTCGACTTTCACATTCCTTATTACAATTAGCAATAACTACATAGCAATTTCTAGGTACCAAGAATTCTAAGCACATTAGAATAATGACTCTTTTAATCCTCATAACAGCCCTATGAAATGTGTACTAATTTTATCCCCATTTTATAGTTGAATAAACAGAGGCACAGAGATAATAAATTGCCCACAGTCACATGGCTAGTTTTCAACAGAACCAGGATTTGAAAGCCATGCAGCAAGGTGCTGCACCCATGATTTCAGTAGATTTGCTCTGCTGCCTTTCACGAGTAAGTTCTTAAATTTAATTAATCTTTCTATGAGTGCCTGTCATTTTTTAAAATAAAACAGTACTTGAATGGTGTATTTTCTGAGTCCTTATATGCCCTACAATTATTCTTTATTCCTTTTATTTACAAAATATAAATTTATTTGTTTAAATTAACCTTGAGCATATTCTTCAAACAACAGAAGAATGTTTATTCTTTTTAACAAGGTGGAAAAAACATGCACAGAATAGCTTTCAGGGAGAACCCTGTGTTATTTTTGCTTTTTATTTTCTTTTTCAAAAGAGAACATCAATAAACTGTTAGGGCCAGGAGGCAAGACTCTAAGAGCATTGACAAAGGGAACTGGTTAGACTGGTGTGTGTGAGGCAAGTGTTGGGGGAGAGGAGAGAGATTGGAGGACAGGGCAAAGAGAAAGGGAAGTGAGAGTCAGACAGGTGGCCTACAACCTACATCACATTCTGCAAAAGCTCTTTAGGACCTTTCCCAAGACTCCCAACTCATGAACGTGAATAGATGATTTGGTGTCAAGATGTAACATGTGGCTCTGTGGAAACTGATGGAGCGACTGGGTCTGGCACACCATCTGATAAAGGTGGAACAGACACAGTACCTGGGTAGTCAGAGAAATAGCAAGGAGGCTAAAGGGAAAGTAAACTCCCTGGGAATTTTCAGAAATCACTTGGGAATTCTTCAAAATGGTTGTCTGAAGCAATGGAAGTAGAGGTTAAAGATAGTTTACTTAGATCTGTCAGGGGTAGGGAGGCCCCAGTTGGCATCTGCAGCAACCGTCTATTTTACAGAGTTCTCTGAATATAAACTTGCTATAACATTCAAATTATGAATTTTACTGAGAAAGTTATTAATCCTTTCTATTTATGTGATCACACATTTTCTTTAACTCAAATTTTAAAAAATTAATCATACTAATTAGGAGTAGCAGTGCTGGACTCAAATAGCCAGGGAATGGCCAGAGCTCTCTCATATGTGAGCTGTAGAACTTAGTACAAATTATCTCACCTCTTGGTGCCTGAGTTTCTTCACCTATGAAATGGAGATAAACGTTATCTATTTGTACTGTTTGGTGCAGCAGTAATGATGTACTGATGATGTAAAGCTGCTTTATCACATACCTGGCACACCAAAAAGAGCTTGATAAAAGTTAACTGTTATCATGGTTACATACTTGACCATCAATTCTGCTCCAATTATTCCAGCTCCTCCTTCAGGAATGTCTATAATTCTGTGATTTATTTATTCAGAGGCATTTATACTTCTCTTTGTTCATAATTTACTTTGCTTTTGCTTCATATTATGGTTAAACATAGGTTTGTCCTCTAAATCACTGGCTTAATTTTCCATTATGTTGTCCTTGTTCTTTAGTGCCAATAGTACAGACTTTAATTCTGCTACTGTGTTTTTGGTTTTCTTGCAATTGTTCTTTAATGTACTCATCTCTTTCATCTCATCCACTAATGTTTTCATCTCATTTTTTCCATTTCTAATATGGTTTTCAATTATTCTTTTATGGAGACTTGATCTTATTGCCTTCCAGCAAGAATGCAACTGTTTTCAAATTTTCTTGTGCTTTTGATTTTAAATGATTTTTTCATAGTTGTTCACTTTCATTATATTTTGATATGAAATTTTCCATTATTTTAAATGTTTTGTTTTTTTCAGATCTCAGTAATAAATGAATTTTTTCTTCATCTTGGAAGAGAAGTGGAGCCAATCCTCTGTTGCTGTGTTGTTTGCCTGGGACTCCTCTCTCTGCCCTCTTGGTTAGGGGTCAAATCTCTGTCTTAGCTGAACCTCAGTCCCTAGAAGAATTTTTTCTAATACAGTGCTTCTTCATCTTTTTCAGCTTGGGCTTTGATGTTATGAACAGATAAAATGTATGAAAAGCCAGAGGATATCTACCTTCATCTGTAATTCTTCACTTTGGGTCATCCTCTTTCATTCATTCATTCATTTTTTCATGCATCCAGGCATTTCATAACTATGAATTGCATGACTACGCTAGGCACTAGGGGTAAAACAAAACATTCTTGACATCATCCCTCAAGGAAGCACACATAAATAATACCAACAGTATATAATTGTGGATTTGAGAATACTGTGAGGAGAAAGAGTAATGAGGTGAACATATATTTCAGAGCAGAAACAAATTCAATCTGGGTAGTGATCAAGGAAGACTTCTCTGTGGAATTTACATCTAAGCTGATCATTGAAGGGTGAATTGGAACCATTCAAAGGAATGGGAGGAAGGGCATTCCAGATGAGGGAAATGTAAATGCACCAAGGAGGTCTGAAAAGCCTGTGGCTGGAGCACAAAATGCAAGGGGGCTTGTGGAAGACAATGCTCTGCTAAAGTAGCCAGGGGACAGCTCAGGTAGGCCTGGCCAGTCTTATTAAGGACATTATTCTGAAAGTAATGGAATGCCACTAACCAGGTTTTAAGCAGTGTAACAATATGCAGATATTGCTCTTTAGAGGATCTCCCTGATTGGAGAGTAAAAATGAATTAGAGGACCAATCATGGACACAATAAAACCAGCTAGGGGCTATATCAGTGGCCTGAGTAAGAGAGGATGGTAGCTTTTACCAGGCATTTTGTATAGGAATGGAAGTGGGTAGATTGGAGAGACATATGAGAAGCAAAAATGACAGAACTTGGTGAGAGAAGGGGATAGAAAGAGAAAGAAGGGTCAAGGATGCCCCTTAAGTCCTAATTTGTGCTACTTGGCTAAATGGTAGAGGTTTTCACTGAGATAAGTTTAAAAAACAGGTTTGGAAAGAAAAGGTATGAGATTATTATTGATAATATTTAAGCTTGAGAAGCTGTTGAGTCATCCAAGCAACAATGTCAAGAAGGCAGTTAAAATACAGATATGAAACTCAAAATACAGGTTTCAGCTTAACTTGTAAGATTTGTGAGGTTTTGGTGAGTGAAGATTTGTGAGTCTTTGGTGGAAAATGCTATGGGTGTTCATCAGATCTCCAAGGAAGAAGAATTAAGATGCTTAAGAAGTGGGTTAGGGTTGAGCCTTGTGGAATCCACATTTATTAGCTGAGGAAATGAACCAGCAAATCAGACCAGATGGGAGTGGTCCACAATGTAGAAAGAATATCAGGAGAGTTGAGTGTGAAGGTAACTGAGGAGGGAGGATTTCCAGAAGGAGTAATGGTGAGCATACTCAAATAAGAAATTTGTTACCCTTAGCCCTCCTTTCCTATTTTTCTAACTAGGATTGTAAAAATGTTCTGGGGGTTTCCATCTGTGAGTAGATATGGACATGGAAATACTCATTGGGAAGGGGAGGCTGTGAAGGAAAAACTCTAGGCTGGACAATCAGTATCTACTGTGTGGAAGTTTTCTGTCGGGTGAAGTCCTGTATTTCACTGGTGGCGGGAATGTTGTGAGGGTTGAGAGTGGGTGGTGGCGATGATAGGGCAGAAAGAGCACGTGGGCTCTGGAGTTAGACTGCCTGAGCTCAAATTCCAGCTCTGCTCCTTCACTAGCTAAGGAACTTTGAGCAAGTTTTCTGCGCCCAATTTCTCTATCTGTAAATGGGAATAAATATATTCCTTATCACATGTTGTGGTTGTGACCATTAAATGAATTCATATTTGCAAAGTACTCCTGAGACCGCCTAGCACTTAGGAATGCTCAGTGTGTGTTAGCTATGATTTTTACTTCAACTGGACAAACCCATTCTCTTTCCAGGGAGAGGCAGCAGAAGCAGACAGCCAGTGTGGACATTAGTCCAGCCTCCGTCGCCGTCTGCTCATTGTCATCATTTCACCAGGTTGCTAAGATACATTGTCTATTCTGTTTCCTCCTATGAATTTTACAGGGAGGGAATAGGAGGTTGTTAGTCAGAGACTCTTTTGTGCTACAGTTTTAAATTTTTATTTATTTAACAGGTATGTGAAGGAGAAATCAACCCCTCATAATAGAATTACTTGTCACATAGACTGACAATTAACAGCTCAGAAAACTAAGACCCTTGTGTTTTTCTCCTCTGAGCAAATAGTGTTCAAATAGTGTGACCTCTTTCGGAAGTATGCTGTCAGCACTCTTTATAGAGGCTCATCAAAGTTGCTAACCCCATAGCCCAGCCGTAAGTCAACACCACAGAATACTCCACAATGTTGTCACCCATCACAACAAACAGCTTGCAGCGTGACTTCCTGAACCCAAGTCTTATTCCTTCCTGCCTGTCAACTTAGAAAACAACTTAGTCAAGAACTTAGGTCTGTGATCCTGTTTTCCATGGAACACGATCCATTCGTAAGTCACAAAAGTCAAACTCTATGGAGTGATGAGGCTCCTCCCTCCTTCTCCAGCTTCTCAGTTATCACACAGAGGCCTCAGCACTGCCACAGGCAAGCAAAGCTATCAGTCTCTCAGGAATCTTCCAGAGTTGTCGTTGTTGTTGTGTTGGGTATCATTGTTCCTCCACTCCCATTTATTGAGTCATCAAATGTAGTATATTATGACACTATTTTTCTCCTCCCTTTTTTTAACTTAATATATCTTGGGAATCTTTCCATATCAGCATATAGAGAGCTCCCTTCCTGTTTAAGTCATTGTATGGATATACAATGATTTATTTTAAGGGCTCTTATTGAGAGTCTAGTGGTTTGTTTCCAATCTTTTGCTACTACAACAAGGCTGTAATTAATAACCTTGTAGGTGTATCATTTTGCACCTGTGCAAGTATATCTGTGGGATAAATTCCCAGAAGTGGTATTACTGGGTCAAAGCATATTTGCATTTGCAATTTTGACAGATACCACCAAACTGCCCTCCATAGGGGTTGTACTGATATAAATTCCCACCAGCAGTGTATGAAAAGGATCTGTTTCCCCCTAGCCTTGCCAGCAGGGTATGTTTTTGATCTTTTGGACTTTTGCCAGTCTGATAAGTAAAAAATGGGATCACAGTATAATTTTAATTTCTATTTTTCTTATTATGTAAGAGTTGTGCATCTTTTTATATAAAAGCCTTTTACATTTCCATTTTAGTTCACTGTTCATATGCATGATCCATGCATATCATATCCATGATCCATCCATCTATCAGGTTGTTCTTTTTCTCATATATTTTAAACATGTATAGCCCACCTTCTATAATTTTTTTTTTTTGGTGGTACGTGGGCCTCTCACTGTTGTGGCCTCTCCCATTGCGGAGCACAGGCTCCGGACGCACAGGATCAGCGGCCATGGCTCACAGGCCCAGCCGCTCCGCGGCATGTGGGATCCTCCGGGACCGGGGCACGAACCCGTGTCCCCTGCATCGGCAGGCGGACGCGCAACCCCTGCGCCACCAGGGAAGCCCAACCTTCTATAATTTTTAACATGCCACACTGGGACTCAATCTTTTTGTTTTTGGTCAGGGCCCATTCTTGCCTTAATTTTCTATTAATAACTCATACCTGTGTATATGTGGAGAAGGGAGGTACATGAGACTATTATTATAAGTGGAAAAAAACGAGGAGGAATGGCAATTTATGACTGACATTCAAACTCTGTGGTTTTTGTTGTTTTTTTTTAAGGTGATTCTGGCAGAATCTCTCCACTTAGAGCAAGATTTCATCTCTTCCCAGTTCTGAAAAAAATGTGCAAATTAGAGAATATGTGTAGCCTCCGTATAGTGGTCTTCCTAGAACAATTATTCTCAAGATAGTAGTTAGGAAAATGGTGGATCAAAGAATAAGATTTGGGGGAAATTGTCCAGGAGGAATTATCCTTACAACTACCTGTCAGTCACCTGGAAATCCACTGGCAGTAAAGAAAAATGGCCAGGATTCTGTCATCGCTAGGGGGAAGGAAAGGTGTCACTCTTAATAGAGATGCTGACATGGTGGGACAGATCTGCTGTAACATGCACACTGCCAGGCAGAAAACTCATTCCCTATGTGCACATATCTGATTTACCCTGTGATTTAAAAATAGAAATGGTAAGGCCAGTTCAGGGGCTGCTTAGGATGTGAGGAAGTATAATCAAATGCAAGAATTGACCTGGTAACACACACACACTCATATTAGGTAATGGTTTATTCCATAATATCCTTTAAAGTGAAACTCAGAAAATGATTTGAAATATGACCACCAACCCAATCAAAGTAAAACCAGGAGACTAAGCTCTGTCACTTATGAGCTATGTGTCCTGAGACAAGTTGTTGAACTACTCTTGGGCTCAGTTTCCTCTTCTGAAAAATGGGAGAAGGAGGAAGGTCAGGTGGGGCATCTCAGTACCCTTCTTCAGCTTCATCAGACTGCAATTCCCTGAAGGACCACAAAGCCAGGGTGCTATCAAACAGAGCCATACATTTAGTTTCCAAGCATTTAAAGAAAAATTACACTTAAGTATAATTGACAATTATGTGTGGTCCTCCATTCATGTTTCAAGTTGCAAGTAAGGTTCTAAATCTTCCCGTTGCCACCATGCAAAGGAATTGGTCTCTTCTCCAACCCTCCAGCTCCAAACAACTGGACTCACAGCAGACCTATCAGTGTTATATTTTAGGATATTTTGCTGAGTCCTTTCCACTCCCAACTGCGAAGTTTTGCCTTGGTTTCTTTTTTCTTCTTTACAAACATTTTCTCAGGTGATCTCTACTCTTGACACTTCAACACTCTACTGAACGATAGCAAAAGGAAAAACTGAAACTGATATTGGCCTTCCATGTCTGAGCAGGTACTATTATTAAGCATCCTATATAGTGCTTCATTATTGCTGTTATTGTCATCACTTCTAGATTTAAATGACCAGGTATGGGGTTTCCTTTAGGACTTCCTCAGATTGATTATAGAATCTTAGAGATGGAGAAAACACTAAAAATATCATCAAGCTCCATCTCCCACCCATTTCAAAATTTCTTATGCAGCAGCCCTGCCAAAGGGCAATCTAGTTGTTTATCACCTTGCTGACAGAGAACTCACTACCTGACAGGCCGCTAACTGCATTAGTACCTTAACAACATCGAAAGGTGGTTTTCGTTTTTCCCTTTCAGAAGCAATGTGAAATTGATCCATTGCTCCTTATGCCTTTATTCATCTAAATTAGGAAAGAGCATTTGGCAGTTTGATAGTACCAACTAAATATTTATTTAATAGTAAACGTTTCAAATACCAGCTGTAATCTTTAGCAGCTGTTTTGTATTGGTGGTACAATCCCACCAATTATATTTTACAAAGTCATTTCCACCAGGGCTGAGGCAATCTGTGGATGAGTCAGGATTGGAAGACAGGAGAGCTAGGATTTTGTCACCACTTTGCTCACAAGTGGTGACTTTATGGAAAGTCACTTCTCTTTCTGGTTCTCAGTTTTTCTAATATGTAAAATAAAGGGAAGAGAATAGACAATTTCTAAGTACCTCTCTCCCCAATAATAACTTTTAACGAGGTCACAACAGTGCTTTGCAAATGGAAAAAACCAAAAGTGGTAAATAAGTGAATTCATGAATTTCTATGACCAACTGAATACGTAGGCAAGGTAGATAATAATTCAGAAGATATAGCTCAGGGTTGCCAGAAAAGCTCCAGTTATCACCAAATATCCACGAACATTCAGATAAAATGGGACTTCCACATCCTTGGCAACTTCTCAGATGACATTTCCACTTAGACTCTTCATTATTTTACAGCAATAATGTCACTGACTCCTAAGAAACCTCATCTCACCTAAAAGGGGAATGCTGAATTAACTTTATGAATTATTGGGCTCTTTTCAATAAATTAATTTGACGATAGCTGAACATGTTTATTGACTTAGGAAAAAGAGCAGGCCACACTTGGGAGGTCACCTGAGCCAAATCTCCAGTGCCAGCTTTGTGTGAGGGTCTCTCAGGGACAAAGTTTAGGGAGGGAATGAAGTGACTAAGGGACTAATCCTTTGAGTAAAGTCAAGCCTTATTTACACGCTCAACCCAAGCCAATCACTGCTTACGACACTGATACACATGGAAGATTATTTTCTGGCACAAATCTGTGTGTGGAGAATTTAGTTGTCTGTGGAAAATAACAACTACCAGAACTCTAAAGGAAAACTGCCTCTCTAAACTTTTTAGGCCGTCAGTAACAATTTGCCCCACTGAGGGCTAATAAAAGAAGTGCGCCCCAGGGAAATCTGAACACCCAAGGAAGCTTTCCAAAGTTGCTTGAGGTGACTTGAGAGATTCACGATGGAACTTAGAAAAGAATTTCGTTACTTAGCTTTCACCTTCACATCCCAATAGATTGTTGGTTTGGGACCACTGTTGTTTTGAAACTACTACTTTATTTGAGAAATAAGAAAAATATGCCTAGCATGGTGAAATGAAAAGGACATTAACCTGACAATCAGAAGATTAGGGTTCTGGTCCCAGCTCTGTGAATTTGGGCTGTGCTTTCTTCATCTGTAAATGAGGAGAGAGATGACTGTTAAGATTTCCTTCCAGCATTAATTATCCATGAACTTTTAGTTATAAAACATAAAGATAATATCTACCTAACTTTTATATCTTCAACTCAGAGGTCATTGGACCTATCAGTTTTAAATTTCCATGTAATGAGAGTGCTGAATTCCTGCAGGTCCACATTTGTCTTCTACATAAGCTCTTCATTCCAGACCACCTGTTTTAGTCATCATCCCTTTGCAAATGGTGGCCTACTTTTTAAATTATACACTTCCTCTTTCCTCTAAAGATCCCATTCTTTTGAGAGGTTTCCACATCCGCCAAGCCATAGGATAAGGTGTACTTTTTTTTTATAAAGTTGCCTTATAAAATACACTACACCCACTTAAACTGAATTTCGGTTAAACAATGAATAGTGTTTTGTTTTGGGTTTTTTTGCGGTACGCGAGCCTCTCACTGTTGTGGCCTCTCCCGTTGCGGAGCACAGGCTCCGGACGTGCAGGCCCAGCGGCCATGGCTCACGGGCCTAGCCGCTCCGCGGCATGTGGGATCCTCCCGGACCAGGGCACGAACCCGCGTCCCCTGCATCGTAGGCGGACTCTCAACCACTGCGCCACCAGGGAAGCCCAATAGTGTTTTAATATAAGTATGTTTTGTTCAATATTCGGGATATACTTATGCTAAAAATTGTTTGTCTGAAATTCAAGTTTAATTAGACATCCTGTATTTTTATTTGCTAACTTTAGTAACCCTGCCTTTGGCCCGAGTTCCCTCTCCCACTCTCAAAGTCCTATAGAACTTCATTTAACATTTTGAATGGCTGTGTCCATCTGATTTCCCTAACTAGATTGATTGTAAGTCCTTTGAGAGACAAAACTGGATGCTACATATTTTCTATCTCCTCTTACCTCCAGTGGTGCTTTTTATCATTTCATAATTGGCCGATTCTTTTGAGACTCCTTCACAACATATGTACTTTAAATCACAGTCTGCTTCTTCCTCAATCTAAGATAACATAATCATGCCACATTAGCCCAAACCCACAAGAAAATAGGATGGGACTCAGTGAAAATTAATGTTAGGGTTCACAACAGTCTGTCAGCGTTACCAGTGACAAAGAAAAATATAAATTAATATAATTATTTCCAGGGAATTAAAAAAGTTTTACAAGGTCACTTGCAAAGCTAAATTCTTAGCTTGCCAATTTTTTCCTAGTTGCTCTTAACTTACAAGATACATTTTGCAGGACTTTGAAAAGTCTCATAAGGTGGTGATTTCCTTCTGTGTCCATATGAAAACATTCAATCTCTGCCCCCAGAAAACCAAGGGCACCAACCCACTTCTCTCCTCAAAATAAAGTTCTTTAATTTCATTCCCATGCTGAGTCTATTCTCTCTCTTTCAAGTCTTAACTCTGTCCATAGATTACTCATCATTTCCCAAACACACCTCGGACCTAGGCTTACTTTCCTCCCTGTCTCTAATGCTCACCATCTCTGCCTTTCTAAATCCTACCCATTCATAGAACCACTGGTTTGTGAAGCTGTGGAAGAGGCCCTAGGAATCTGGAATTACACTGTCACTTTAAATAAAAACAAACGATAGACCTGAGAACTATTCAACAATACTCTGTAGCAGAGTGACAGAGCCATGACTCAAAAATGTCCCTAAAGTCTTTTATTTCTGCCTTTTCCAAGTTCCTTCTTCAAGAAGCACCTTCAGCTACCACATCTTTTTTAAAGGCTTTCTTCATCATCCCAGCCAGAAATGTTCTTTCTCTGTCATTTAACTCCAGGCAGCATTTTATCTGTAGCTCTCCTGAGGTACTTAGTCCTTTTTAGGTTATGTTTTTGTTGTTGGCAATGTTCCAAGATCAAACCGTTCGCTGTGCTAAGAGAAAAGAGATCGGTTGTGCTCCTGCAGCACCAGTTTTCCTAACAGCCTAAGGGCTCTGTTGGGAAGAAAAATGGATAAAGGGTGTTGTCCAGTAGCTGGACCCCATGATTGAGGCTTTTGTAAGCAAGGATTCTTGGCTGTCCTTTACTCTCTGGGCAGTGCTCAGCATGGAGAAGGACCTGAGAAGAAAGAGAGCAGGGGTGCCCTGGATTTTTCCAGGAACTCAGGCTGCATGGGGTAGGGAAGAAATGGTCTTAAG
Source organism: Physeter macrocephalus (assembly GCF_002837175.3). NCBI lineage: Eukaryota > Metazoa > Chordata > Mammalia > Artiodactyla > Physeteridae > Physeter > Physeter macrocephalus. The sequence goes on along the minus strand of NC_041232.1, from coordinate 59,473,482 downwards.
TAGAACTTCACCATGTCTCATATTCAAATTACCTCAGGGTAACTTGTCATAAATCCATTAAGAGAGACCCATACAAAATGTATTATTATTCTAAGGGCACTGTAAAAACTAATGTAACTGTGACTCTGTGATTAAGCGTTATCAAAGAGCTCTGGAGAGGACACCAGCAGGAGCAACCGTAGAAGAGGAAGGAATCAGCAAAGGGAGGGAGAGGGCTAGGTGAGAGCCAGGTGTGTCAATGTTGGCTGTCACATCAATGAAGGGGTCAGATGTGTAAGGTGACATGTGGCAGTCACAGGTCTCAAAGTCAGAATGAATTTGGTGACCAAAAATTTTAACAAAAATTTCATACAATACTAGACTAAACTTGGTCAAATTTTTAAAAATATTATACTTCATATGGGAAGTTTACCATCAACAAATAATCTACCTTGTGGTAAATAGTTGACTTTTAATCACACAGCTTTTTATATTAATGCCACCTCGTTCAAAAATTTTTTTCCCAGAATGTTGAAATAAGAGAAATGTGCACAAAGACAACAACTACATATGGTTAATTTCTTCATGACTCAAACCCTCAAGCCATCAGTGGATGTGTATCTAGTCAACAAACATTCATGGGGCGACTACTGTCCACTACTGTCCAGCCCATATAGAGCAGTCAATGAAACAAGCATGGCCTCTGTCCTCATTGAACTTGCTCCCGGTCTCCAAAGCCACAAAAAAACACACTTTGTACACTATTTGATACAAGAATTAAAGTATCTAATAGGTTTTAATAAATTTGGAGCAGAGGTTTATGCTGAAAACCCATTTTTTTCCCTTTTAAGGTTGTTCTATCATTAGATGTGACACCTTGTTCAAGGCACTGACTGCCTCATAAAAAGTGAGCTGTTTTTTTCCACTGAAACAATATCCTGATTGGAATGCTTCATTAAAAAAGAAATATTTCTCGGGCTTCCCTGGTGGTGCACTGGTTGAGAATCTGCCTGCCAATGCAGAGGACACGGGTTCGAGCCCTGGTCTGGAAAGATCGCACATGCCGCGGAGCAACTGGGCCCGTGAGCCACAATTACTGAGCCTGCGCGTCTGGAGCCTGTGCTCCGCAACAAGAGTGGTGGCGATAGTGAGAGGCCCGCGCACCGCGATGGAGAGTGGCCCCCGCTTGCCACAACTAGAGAAAGCCCTCGCACAGAAACGAAGACCCAACACAGCCATAAATAAATAAGTAAAATTTAAAAAAAAAAGAAAAATATTTCTCATGATCAATGATATTCTAAACACTTAGCTCACAATTTGATAAATTTTCAAAATGAGGTCATGAAGAGTGGCCCCCGCTTGCCACAACTAGAGAAAGCCCTCGCACAGAAACGAAGACCCAACACAGCCATAAATAAATAAGTAAAATTTAAAAAAAAAAGAAAAATATTTCTCATGATCAATGATATTCTAAACACTTAGCTCACAATTTGATAAATTTTCAAAATGAGGTCACTTTTACCAAGACGTAAAGGCTCATGCTTCAAATATAAGTATTGAAACATTTAAAAAATATTAGTAAAAGCTGTCATTTAGTGAGTGCTTCTTGTCGGCCTGGTACTGTTCTAACCTTTTTTGTTTGTGATTGAAATTAATCTACACAAAACTGTAAGAAGTAGGCATTACTCATTATTTCCATCATACAGATGAGGAAACTGAGGCATTGAGAAATTAGCAACTTGATCATAGACACAAAGCTAGTATGTGGTTCAGCCAAAATTCAAATCCAAATATCTGGCTCCATAGTCCACATGCTATTGGCTATGCAAACTGGTAAATATAAACAAATGTAAATTTCATGCCAAAAATCATATTAGTTTTTTCCCTGAAGAAATTTAGGAAATAAATTTAAAACTACAAAGTGAAATAACTCTTTTTTTTTTTTTTGCCAATTGTGTGTTACCTTAAAAGAAAGTTGCAAGAGGTGAGAGAGATAAAGCTTGACAAAGATGACACTGTCATGAACCATATGATTATGAAAGAAAACTGTTCAGCATTAATATGAAGCTACAGGTCCTGGACAACATCAAGATGGATGAACTCTCCACCAAGCTACTCATAAAACTGCCTGCTTATTGGGCCACGCTCAGTAGAGGTGGGCCTGCAATAACACCCCAGCCAAGCTCACACTTGATTATACACATGGCAAAGCAGTACGATAGCATGTAGAGGAGGTCTCCACAGAAAATATGATCTCAAGCCTGGCTATGACATAAAACAGTAGAACTTAAGTGGGGAACAACGGATGCTCATGTCTCAATTTGTGTTTGAGCACTGTCTCAATCCACTTCCCATACACAGAGCTCAAATAATATCTTCTCTTTTACAAAACCAGACAACAACTGGAAACCCTGAGAATGAGCCCTAGCTGAAGTCACCAGAAGGGTAGCAGGGTCAGGTAGGAAAGCTGGAAGTTGGATTGCCTACAGCCTGGAGTAGAAGGTGAGACTTGGGGACAGATGGCCTAAGGTCCCTAAGTTTCACTGGGGAGTTCCCAAGCCCCAAACCATCCCCTGACTGTTCACTCACAGACCTGTATGTTCTAGAAGATAGGGACTGCTGACTTACTAATAAATACGCCTCACCACTTCTGTAAAAATGGTGATGAGGGAGAGAGCACCTGAAGCCAGTTTGCTGTCCTGATGCTTGGCACAGTCTGAGTACAATGAACGTTTGTCAGCTCTGGTGTGTCTGTGCTTTCTTGTTTGAGTTTCTGGGAGGAAAGCATTAGTCCCCAGATGCTTGGTTCACCTTCTTTGTGGTCGTGATCAGTTCACTGGTGGTTGAGAGCCATTGCGCTCACCGGCTTAGGGGGCAACTGACATCCACAGCTGCACCAAGGCTTGATGTTCACCCAAATGCACATAAGAATTAACAAGGATGGTGATTCATTCAGCAGTATAAGGCATGTAGTAAAAAAAAAAAACGAAAACTGTCAACATGTTTGAAAGACATTCTGTCCCACACTGTCAACATAAAATATTTCAAGTGGCTGATTGAAGAAATATGGTCTCTTTGTGGAGCAGTAGGAAGTGGAGATAAGGATGTTCTCTGCGCAGTTATCACAATGCAGGACCAGCTGTGGCCAGCCGAGTCTTCCCTCATTGACCATAACATCCCCTGAGAACCCTGATGGACAGCACGGATTTCCTGACACTCGCCTAATTCACCACATCAAGAGAGTCATGAGGCCAGACCAGAGAGTGATGGAACCCCACAGAGTCAGATGGACTGGTGCTGCCCTCTTTGGGCCTCAAGCCAAATCAGCTTAAGGACACGGCCAAGGCCAGGGGCCTCAGAGAGAAGGAGTAAGTAGCCACAACCCATCTAAGGAGAACAGACCATGTACTGGGAATGAGTCTCCATACTGGGTGCCCACATGCATTAGCTCATTTATTCTTCCCAGGTGTTATGGGATATTGGCAATGTCCTCATGGCATGTATGGAGCAAAGGGTACTGAGGAAGTTTATGTGAACTGCCTGATGCATGAGCCTAGTGAGTGGTGGGACTGGAATTTGAACTCAGTCTGTGGCTATTGAAGCAAATCGACTCTAGATCCAGCCAGTTATACTCAAGAATAGAATCTGAGTCAGGGCCATAAAGATCTTGAAGACCATGCTTATGTAGAGCAATTTTTGCATTACAGCATAACACATTTTAAAATCCAGTTTACAAGATGAAAGAAAACAATTATAAAATGCCTGATAAGATATACTGTGAGTTGGACCATAAATCCTATCACCTTCATACTCAGAAAACCTTCTCCGCAGACATGAGCACTATAACAGAGGCTTGATGTTCTTTAGAGCGTATTCCAACACTTGGTAAGAGGAGGTGATGCAAGTCAGAACTGTCAGGCCAAATTTGCTTTTAGATAGCTTTGCACAGTATTTTGAACTTCTTAGGCAAGCTCACTAAGGACCTTCCAAAACCTGTATCCTTTCCTACTTGAAGAAATGGGTTTCGTTAGTTGGACAATTCATTTACCTTGACTTCCAGCATCATGTTTAGACACTTTCTAGACATATGTATCATCAAATATTTTGTATTCCAAAAGAACTTTTTCCAGCTGACCCACATCATGACCTTAGACAGTAACTGTTCAACATGCTTTATGGTTTCAGGAATCTGAAGGACCCTGTTCTCAGGAGCACTGATTGCTTATTTTACCTTCCAGGCAACTCACTGAAGAAATCCAGTTTCTCACTCAGATTTCCAGATTTGGCTCAGTTCTGCTTTATCTCTGGAATTTTCCTAAAAATACAGCATACATCCTGTGTTGAGAAAAAAGAATGATTAGCCGATATGGAAGCAAGCCTGACTTTGAAGACCTTCAATATTTTTGTTCAGACTAATGCTTCTCATTTTACCTCCCTTTCCCTCTCTTTATAAAATTGTATTCCCAACTGGCTTGGCATAAAGTATGAATTCTTCAGGCATAGGCCGTCCCATCCCACCTTACACGTACTCTGTTTCCACTTGTGCTTGATCCTTCTGGCTCTGGGAACTTCTGTGTGTTTGTGCTTCTGCTGAGGAGGGATAGGAAGAGAGAGAAGTGAAAATCTGTCTGGTCAAGAGTTTTTAACTTCCCCTAGAGATGACCAGGTGAGAGTGTGGGTCAGGAGGAAGGGGCTTGCGTGTACGATGTGAAGGCTGACGAGACCCAAATAAGCCTCTATTCAGACACCATAACATAAGGATGCTGGACATTGCTTATGTCCATTAGAGCATTGCTTGCATCAGAGTGACTTCCGGCAAATAAAACCAGTTGGCCCAGGGGAACTTTCTATTTAAAAGAGTCCCGTTGAGAGTCATCTTATGAAGTAAATATTCTCTAGTGCATCCATTTTATAAATCTGGATTTTCCAACAACGTATATTGCTGAAAGCTGGGTACACTGGAGTCTGCCTGTTTCAGCTATTGAATCTTACTCCAAGTTTCTCCTGACTAGAGGTAGTTACAGGCAGGCTGAGTCTGCAACATGTATAAAAGGCGGTAGCAGAGGGGGCAGATGGCACCTCTGACAGACACTTGAGCAAATCTAGCCCCTGAATCTGGCCATTGCTCAGCTACTTTCCATGTTCTGCTCAGGAGATCACTCATACCAGGACTGGATGACCAAGCACCTGGGTCCAAGTCTGTGCCCTGCCTTTGTCTATTACCTCTTTGCGTGACCCTGTCTCACCTTCCTCTCTCTCCTGACCTTCTGTGCCACATACTCAGTCAGAGTTGCATATTTTGCTATTGACATGGCCCCTTGACTGTGCCTTTGCTTCTGCTTATGTCTTACCCTTTCCCCAACTTTGTTCCTCCTGATCTTGTTACTTGCAGGGTCCTCAGCTCAGGGATCAGTGATTCTCATCCCTGGCTGTATATTAGAATAACCTGGGGAGCTTTAAAAAAATTTTGATGTTTGGCTCACCATCAAAATACTTATTTAACTGGCCTGGTGTGGGACCTGCAGGTGCTGATTTTTGTTGTTCATTTGCTCTTTTTATTTTATTTTATTTTTTACTTTTAAGCCACCTAGGTGATTCTAATACAAAATAAAATGGAGAACCCCTATCTACTTGATCGTATGACGTTGACTTGACTTCTGGTTACTGGATGATCCTTGTTATGGGCTGAATTGTATCCTATAAATTTCACATGCTGAAGTTTTAACCCCCTGTACCTCAGAATGTGACCATATTTGGATATAAAGTCTTTACAGAAAAAAAATCCAGTTAAAATGAGGCCATTAGGGTAGACGATAACCCAACATGACCAGGGTCCTTATAAAAAGGAGGAATAGGAGACAGACACACGTACAGGGAAAACTCCGTGTGAACATAAAGATGGCAATCTATAAGCCAAGGAGAGAGTCCTGGGAGGTACTAGAGATCCTTCCCTAGTACCTTCGGAGGGAGCATGGCCCTACCAACACCCTGATTTCAGATTTCTAACCTCCACAACTGTGAGACAATAAATTTCTGTTGTTTAGGCCACCCAGTTTGTGGTACTTTGTTATGGTAGCCTCAGGATATTAATAATAGCCTTCAAGACCTTATTGTAGTTGCCCTGATTCTGGAGAATAGCTAGAGTGACCAACTTGTCCCAAGTTGCAGAGGATTTTCCCAGAGTTAGCACCAAAAATCTGTAAAATGGTTAAATATGTAGGCTCCAAAACCAGACAACCTGGATTTAATATCCATATCTACTCATTCTTGGCTACATTGCTCTGAGCCTCAGAATCTTCAGCAGCACAAAGACCTACCTAATATTAATGTTGTATGCATAATATGGACTGATACATGTAAAACATGTAGAACATTTCCCGGCATGGTGAGCACTCAGTAAATATTAACTAAATTGATATTAGCATACACAATTAACATCAGAAAATAGTCACACAAAGATATTTGCTTTCATGACAATAAGATAGTAAAGGGGTTTTGCTTCAAAAGCTGAATGTGGTCAAGACCTTTGCATTTTATTCCTTCATGCCAATCCTGGTTTTCCTTCTTTACTGACTCTGAAATGGCCTTGACATTTCTCAGCATTTTTGCTTGTCTTGTACAGTGTGCATTTACCACAGAGGTGGGCTACATAAAGCAAAACAAGAAGGCATGGTTTTAATCATTCTGTGTATTTATTTCCCATCTTCTTGAAAAACCATGGAGGAGGCCACCCCTACACAACAGGGAAAAGCCATGACCTGGTTCAATGGTGAATCTTCTAATCAATCCTAACCAAAAGGTTTCATTCAAGAAAGAAGAGAGACCTGAAAATGAGGAAATGTCAGTTACCTGCAGACAGGTGGAGGTGGAGAACAGACATAAAGAAGGACTGACACTGACATTGAATCTTGAATGAAGCAAAGGCACTGTCAGGTGGCTTTGGAGGGTTGGGATTAGTTTAGACAGAAGGTATAGCATCAGTAAAAGCAAGAAGATGTGGAACTGTCAGGTATTTTGTTGGCATCTCTGGAGTGTGAGAGTGTGTTGAGGCTCATTAAGAGAATAATTCAACCCACAGATTTCACCTTCCCTTTTAACATAATCAATATGTGAGTCTTGCCTCCAAAATCAGGTTTTAAATTCACTGAGGACAGTGAATTTACTTGTTTGCATCCCCCAGTAAAAGTTTTGTCATAAGTTATTTACTAATAAAAGTATTTTAATTGTGTCAATAAAACTTTACAGAATGGATGTGTTATACCTACCTGTACATGAATTCATTAATTCTTAAATTTATTGTATTTGGAATCTGTGTGTCACCCTGTAAAATGTATTGTGACCAACCCTATCCCATCAACTCTCCCACCCTTGGGCTTCCTTGGAATCAGAATCTGTTCAAATCCAGCATCTTACACTCCAGCAACAACTCCAAACTGACTTCTGTGAGCCCTGGCTCTGTCACAATATAGCATATAAGACTAGAGCTAAGGGAACACAGGCCTCATCTAGAATAAACTTCATACCCATGTTCTTGTCTTGAGCCATTCTTATCCTCTTCCTTATTTTAGCTGCCCTTTTATTGCTTGACTTTGGATTTTACTTTCTTTCCTGGTCACACTGCTGATAATCATTAGGAGATGTGGAGTAGGGGCCAAAACCTAACCCTAATGGTAACTGGAAACCTGTTTGAAAATTCAGCTACAATCTTTAGTTTTGTAAACTGTTGTGAAGCTCATTCGACATGAACATTCTTGGAAATCAGGTGCTTTCAATTAAATCTTGAGATTCAAAAATATAGCCTTTTAGAAAAGAAAAACTAGAAGGTGGTACTGGTTATCACGGTGGATGCAGTGGGGAGCATGGTCCAATGAGAGGCCACGGTGACCTCCTGCTTCAGCCAACGTATCCAGTAAGCACGGCTAATCTCTTCTGCTGCCACTTCCCTTTGGTGTGGATCTTTCATCTCTGAAGTGTGCTGACATTGTTCATTATCCCAGACACCAACAAGATTCAATTAGTTTCTACAGGGATGTCCATTTTACCAAGTTGAATGTGAATGAAAGACCTTGGTTTAAGTGGTACCCTTATCAAACCACGAATTTACCATGCTATTCATTAGGCAAATAAATTCATGTCAGGCCTCCTTATCTACTGGGCCATCAAGGGACAGGCCAGCTCCTTGATAGGATTTTTTTTATGAACAGCCATTTGTATGAGAAAGAAAAACTTACTGAAAGCCCTAAAGGAAGTGACAGCAGATAAGAGTATTTTCAGCAGAGAAGATGCAGGATGCACAGGGAAGGGGAGCTATAAGACCTAAAATTTCATGGCCTCCTTGACATATTTGAGCCCACAGGACCACAAGGGCCTAACGGTGAGTTCCTTTGCTCTCTCCAGATATGACCCCCATCCAGCCGAAAGTCTCCCCACCTGGACCAGCTATACCACTCTCAGTCCTCAGCCCAATGATTTCACTTCCCTGACAGCCTGTAGAATTATTCAAACAAGTCCATCATATCCTCCTGCAGGAACCAGGGATCACCTCATCCTCTTGTTATTACAAACACTGCCTTCCACAGCCTCTGCTCTTCACTCTGTCACAAGTGCAACCCCCATGTGGCCTTACACAGTGTGCAGTGTCTTTGTCCCTCTCCCCACCCCCTCGATTGTGAGTATATGTTACAAATAAACTACTGTCAATCTCACCTGTCCAGTGTCAAAGTGTCAGGTGTTCAACCAACTTGAACTATTTAGGGCAGAGGATCACTCACTCACCAGAGGGATGATTAGGAAGTGATGGAACAGGAGATTAGCCTTCTCTATTTGTGGCAGAACATTAGCCTTTCTGATCACAAAATGGGCAGTCAGAGCCCCGGCTGCCAATCGCAGCATCTCTAATTAGGCATGTAACTTAAAGCCCATTAACCTCAGTTTCCCTATCCAGCAAATAGCTATAATAACATTGTCTCCACTAGCTTCAAAAGTTTTGTTGTTGTTGTTGTTAGTTGATTTATCTGTGAAATATTGAGCTTAGCATAAGGCATTGCAATCTTAATCTCTTTCTTTGGAAATTTTTAAAAACATTTTATTGGAGTATAGTTGATTTACAATGTTGTATTAGTTTCTACTGTACAGCAAAGTGAATCAGTTATACATATGCATATATACACTCCTTTTTAGATTCTTTTCCAATATAGGCCATTACAGAGGTTTTTTTTTTTTTCTTTTTTTTAAACGTTTTTATTGGAGTATAATTGCTTTACAATTGTGTGTTAGTTTCTGCTTTATAACAAAATAAATCAGATATACATATACATATATCCCCATATCTCTTCCCTCTTGCGTCTCGCTCCCTCCCACCCTCCCTATCCCCCCCCTCTAGGTAGTCACAAACCA